>NC_056744.1:133741146-133981146 GCF_019279795.1 Protopterus annectens
TACACACACACACATACACACACACATAGAAACATACTGAGACTTAAGGTTTACTGTTGCTTTTCTTCCCTTTGGAATCACCTGAAGTAGCACCTGTACACCTTTATTTCCAGGTAAGGTAGTAGCACAGAAACATTGTTTAAGTCTACACATCAAATGTTATTTGTTTGATTCATGCTTAAATGATGCACACGTTCATTAATTCCATGATAGTATGTACAGTCTTATTGTCTGTACATATTACATTTGCATCACTTAATAAACCTGTATTTCGTTATGTAGTGACACTGAATTCCTTTCACTGCACTATTTCACATAACTTTCTCAGGTAAGAAATTTTAAACTGCAGGGTTTTTTTTTTGTCTTATAGCTTATTATTCACAAAATCATTTCCTGAAATACTTTTTCAGAATAAAGCTTCTGTTTTTCAAGTTACTGGTGCTCAGACTTATTATGGTAGTGAAGTAAATGGACATGTACCAGCAAATGAGCTAGTAGACACAAGGAGGCATATCATATATCACAGATGTAGGAGAAACTATTCAATAAGTAATACTTCAGGGTAGCACACAGAGGTAGTGGACAAATCAGACACAAAGAGAAGATTTTACTCTAAACCGAAGAGCCATCTGTGGTCATATGACTCATACACCACTCTTAACTTCTACCTTTAAGAAACAGTACTGACATACCTAGCATGTGACATGTGACATCCCCATTTCACTAAAGACAAGAATGGCCTATTATAATAGTAACATTATACAAATGAATAAAATATAAACATACAGTCCAGGGCTGTAGGTAAGAGAGACATGGGCCTTACACTGAACAAAATACTATTAGAATGAACCGTGTTACAGGCTATTTAAAGGTTTGATACCTATATGCTTTTTAACTAATCTTCCAAGATAGCTAGACAGTAGGCATGTCTGAATTGCCTTACAGGTAACTATCACTGCGCAGACTAACATCTTTAATGTCTGCAGACCATTTGCTGTGACTGTCCTCACTGTAATTTTAATTAGTGACTCTACTATTCATTGCGTTTTATGTCCCTTGTAGTATAAGCTGAACAAGACATGAAGTTGTAAAATCTGAGCTGGACTTAAACTGTAATCTTCTAGTTGTGTTAAGCTTGACCTGCCAAGCCAGTTTGCAGAAGATACTTATTGTTATGTAAACTGTACTACTCTATGTCACTTCGACTGCTATATCACTTTTTATGCTTTTGCCTAATTTCCTCTCCTTATAAATATAAACACCCACTTTCCTACGACATGCACACTATCATTCTCCTTGCACACCAGAAACTGCAGGCCATGAGGTTGTAGTCTCCCTCACCATGTATAGCCAGCCTAATAGCGTCAGGTGTCTGATGAAGCCATATGTATTATGGTGAAAGCGCTAAGTCCTGTGGACTTTGGTGATTAAAGCAGAATTTTTCTACAGTTTACCCTGGCTTTAGTTATGATTGACAACACTGCCTCTGTAGTCCAACTGGATCACATTACATCCAGAGGATCAAAAATATTGGATCTAATCATCACCAGTATAACCCTACTATGCTTTACATCTGTAATTGCCCCACCATTGGCCAAATCAGACCATCATTTAATAATATTCACTGTGAAGATAAAATCTGATTGGCAGATCTATTACAGCTAGCCTATGAGCTGTTAAAATTTAAGCAGCACCCCCCTCAATAACTCATCTCACACACTGCTACATTGACAGACAGTTTCTACTCTCACTTTAAAGCATGCATTGAGGCACCAGCCCCCTTCAGACAGAAATACAATGTGATGTTCATGAATAAACCCTATATACTGGAATACTATACAATGAGGACTAAACTTATTGTCCACAAGAGCAAACAAAACAGCCTGACCTCTAAAAATTACCTTAAAAAGATTAGCAAAGAACTCAGAAGCAAAATTAAATCATCTAAATGTGAGTATGAGTTGAAAATTGACACCTTTTTAAGGAGAACCACAAATACTTTTTCTACTATATCAGAAACTTTAGATTCAGTATCCAGTAATCCAGTAAGGAAATAAATAATGACTACATAAACTCATTCCCGCAAGATATAGCCGAAATATTGGCGATAAATTTAGCTCATACTTTATACCCTTATTTTAGAAAAGAAACCAACAAGTAAATCCAAAAAATGGAATGGAGTCCACTGGCAAGTATATAACAACTGAAAATCTTCCTCCCAGGAAGTGATGTCATTTGGGAGGGAGATTTTCAGTGTTTTTAGTATTTAAACTCTGTTTTAATGTTAAGTTCTTGTTTGATAAAGTCTCCTGAATTATATAATTGGAGACGAAAGCGCTTATTATTTTAAGTTGGTGAATACTGATAATCATTTTTATTCTAATAAAGGACTGTTTTTACCATTCTGCGATGGTACATACTTGCCAGTGGACTCCATTCCATTTTTTGGATACCCTTATTTTACCCTAACCTTCTTCCAATTATTAGCATGCCGACACCCCACCCCCACCAGATTACTTTGGAGCAAGTCCTGAGGGCTCTCTATAAGGCCAGGTACACTAACTCCATAGAAGCAGACAATGTGTCAGGCTGCCTTCATGTCAGCACCAAGCACAGGCTTAGAGACTCGTTACTGAATGCAGTCATTCTCAGCCTCCCCACTAGATTCATGCTGGAGATTTGAAGAACTGCTGTAGTCATCCTATTCCATAAGGATAGACCCACCACTGATACTGGAAACTACAGACCTATGAAAGCCACGTCAGCATTATCTGTAAAGCAATGGATCATATTATGAAACTTCTTAACAAAGACAACAGCAGTCTACAGTCTCCTGAACTAAACCATTTTTGGTTTGTTAAAGTTAGATACTGCCACCTAAACATGGTGAACCCCCTTCAGCAAGTCACTAATGCACTGGATGAAGGCAAATGGGTTCACACTACTTAACTTGTCCTGGCTAAGGAATTTATACCTTCCCACATTCTGACATCATCAGTGAGCTAATCAAACTAAATGTAAATACATGCATTTCCTGCTGGATAGCAAACTGGCTTACTGACATAATCAAATCTATTAGTGTAGGGGGCACACACATCTAAAAGGGTTTGTTACTAGTAGTGTACCCACAAGGAGTGGTTCTTACACTAATACTCTTCAAGGCTGATGTCACGGGCCTGTGGCTAACCAGGTTGGTGGATGACTGCAAGTCTGAGTTGTCAAACTCTCCAGCTCAGTTGCAGGTTCTCCAGGAAGGCCTAACACATGTGCCTGGACCATGGCTGTAAACTAAATGCCAAAAAATATGTTTTTGTGCCCTTTGGCAAACCTGGGCACCCATGTACCTAACACATATGTGACAACCCTTGAAAACTGACACATTTATTAGGGACTTGGGCACTTTGATTGAATGAACTATCCTTTTTGCACCACATATCCACTGTCATTAGGAAATCCTTTTATCTAGCTGAACTAATTACCAGTGGTATTTCTTCTTATTCAAGGGAAATTGTCATCCCTCTGTACTCAGCCCTCAGACCCATAATAGCATATAATGCCTCTGTCAGTATGTTGTTGTTGTTGTTGTCTTTCGGCTTTTCCCAGTTAGGGGTCGCCACAGTGGAACTCCTGTCCGCTAATGATTGGCAGTAGATTTTCATGAACACCTAGGTGCCAGCTCAAAGTTCAATGAAGGCACGCCCATTTACGCATGTCTTTCGAATGCCCACCCAACCGTGGGGAGGACATGCAGACTCCACACAGAAGGCACTCCCCACACTCCAGCCAAGAATCGAACGGGAGAACCTCTTGCTGTGAGACTTATCTTGAAAGACTGCAGTATTTCCTCACTTTGAGTATCAATGGAATGTCTTCCTTGTCCTACACTGACTGCCTTAAAGCATTTTCTTTCTTTTCTGTTTCTTACAGACTGCTGAACTCCTGAAGGAGGACCTTTGCCTCACCTTCAAAGCCTTGAAGGATCCAGTGCTGTGCAACCTCTTCCACACCCACAAAACACACAAATGAACTAAACTTACTGTGCAGCATAAAAATGCTCTTGTGGTATCAAAGAATCCTTCATTTATGGCATAGACATCCATTACATGTAAAGCAAGGCAGCACCGTAACATAAATTCACCCCTGGCCTGGCACTCAAACCCTAACTGGAAGGGGAGGAAGTTGGGTTGTAGTAATTCATGTCACAGGGTACTAACAATCTAAGATCTTGAGGCTAGACTATAAATGATCTTATAAGCTTATTTTGACACAGATTTTGCATTGATTTCTAAATGGGTCTTGTTAGTTTCTGACAAAGTCTTAACTACAGTTATGACTTGGCAGTGTTTAACATCTGGCAGTTTACCTGGAATCATTTCTAGTGACTGAAAATTATCTGCAGTTTTTTTAATGTATACCTGTATACCATCTCATTGGATAATGTAACACTTTGATTAGGTATATGACAGTAGGTATATGCTTCACATATGAAAGATTAAAACAAGATCAGTTAAAAAAAACTCCTTAAACAAAACTTCCTGCAAACAAAATAAGCTTAAACACTACCCACACAGACTGAAATAAGTGAAATAAGTTCACCTGCATGCGCCATGATTGGTGAAGGCTCTAACCCCTACATATGATTTCTAAAACTGTTGTCACACATCCGTGGAGAAAGCAACAACTCAGCAAAACAGCATAGAGTGGTCTTGCACAAACCTTGCTCCTGCTGTGCCTCCATCTCAATGATATGAGCTGCGGTCAAAGGTAATTTTGGTAAGTTGTGACTGGGCAGTTAGACTTGTTTACTAGTGGATGATGACATGTAGGGTAAGCTGTATTCCTATAAAGAGTTGTGCTTGCAAATGTCTCATGTCCTCTAAATGTCTGTATTGCAACACAAGCAAACAGTCCATTTGGTCAGATTAGCACACTTTCACATGGGACGGTAAATCAAGGTCCCATCTACTTGAGCTGGTGAATGTAAAAGATCCCACAGCACCTATCGAAAAGAGCAGGGGTCCTTTATTAAACATTCTTATTTACAAAAAGCATAAAATATTTAAATATTTATACTATATACATTATTTATAATATTTTAAGCACTTCATCTTTCTACTTACTATACATTCTATTAGGCCCCCACTCCATTTTCCATAACCGAAATCTTATCTTTTCTAATATTTTTGCCAAATTCCACCTTTTATTAAACAATATTAACTTTACCCTTTAGTTCCATAGAACCCATACAGCTGTAAACATGTTTTATCTGTTTTACATGCAAACTCCTTAGCCTTATTGCCATAATATCCATATTTAACAATGTCTTTGTTTATGTCTCCTATACTCTTCATATCTTCAAACTAATGTATATCTATCATTTTCCATACTTTTATAATTCTCTTACATTTATTTTATTTATTTAACATTTCTTTACTGTGAAAGGCCTACTGAGACAGAGCCCATTTTCAGCAGAAGCCTAGGGAGAAATGCTCACTCATGTCTTTGGAATGTGAGAGGAAACCAGTGCACTCAGAGTAAACCCACCCGAACACAGGGAGGCCATGCAGACTCTGTACAAACGCACCCCAGATGAGAATTGATTGGGGAAACCTCTTGCTGTAAGGTGAGAATGCTAACTGCTGCACCACTGTGCCACCCAAAACAAAGATACATGTTCAGCCGTCTCAAGTTCTTATCAATAATTACATCCTCAATCTTCTTTTCTTTTATATATAATATTTGCTTTAACTGGCAATTTTTTTATTCCCAGTCTCCACAAATGTCCTGACATTGCAACACATATTTATATCTTTGTATTCTTGCCTTTATTTCCCTAATTTTTTCTTCTTCCAGGTCTTTCCAAGGATACACATAGTAATGTTTTTCCATAATATTTTTATATCACACTTTTCTATTTTCTTTGATATTATTTACATTTATTTTCCAACATATCTTTTTCTCAAAAATGTTATATTCTTTATTTATATCTTGCTTTTTTCTTTAAAATATCTGCAGTAATTCCCGTTCTCTTCTGTATTTAGACCTTAATATTTTGTTTAGTAAACTTTTCTTATCTTCCTTCATACATTTCAGGACCCTATACAAATTTAAAAAGGCAGCATATATGATTGGATTAAGCAAACCTAAATTTCCTCCTTCTTTATTAACATATAATGTACATCTCTTTACCGGGTTAAACCTTGAACCTCAAATAAATGCAAAAATTATTGTATATAATTCCTTTTCATATGGTAATGATAAACCAAAAACACTTGGCCTGATTCATCATTTTTGCCATTAATATTGTATTTATTAAATGCATCTTTTCTTTAAATGATAATTTAAAAGAACATCAATATTTGCTCATTTCTTATAACTTCTATCATCATTTTCCATTGTACTTTTGTCCCCAAAACATAACCCTAAAACTGCTATCTCTTGAAGATTAAACTCAGTTGCTATTTCTCCCATCGTATCCCAATCCTTTACTTTTTTATTTAAACACAATCCTATTGCATTTAGACTCTTATTTCAACTAATAATTTCTCCATTCCTTTCACATAGTTGGACACAATTGTAATGTCATTTGTATATGATTACTTAATAGGTATTTTGAAACCTTCCTGATTTATATAACATACATCTTTCAATTCTTGGTTTATATGATTTAATATTGCATTCATTGCTAAATGTACTGCTCTAAGAGCATCCTTGTCTAATCCCATTTTTTATGATTATATCCTTATTTAACCATCCATTTACTAAAACATTTATTTTATAATACTTATAATCAGTAACATACACATTTGATATCTTTTCACTTTTATTATACAACTGAACAGTTTCCCATAATTTAGAATATTGTATAGTATCACATGCTTTATTTATGTCACATTTCATAATTTTTACATTTTCTGTTCTCTTTATGTTATCATCCACTAACTCCATAATTATCATTAATAATTCTTGACAACCCCTGCCTGTTATACTATACATCTTGTCATCTATAACCTTCTTAATTTTAATCTATATTCTTTTCTGCATTATCTTTATAAAACTTTTGTAGTCTGCATTATTCATTACCACTGGTCTCCAATTTTTATATCATGCCTCAAGACTGGTGGCAACGCACGATGCATCGGAGACCATCCAGGTGCAATTAACCATAGACAAGACTGCTCTGCAAATTGTAGCATGTTACAGGCCACCCTCACAAACTCAGGAACCTCACATGGCCTTCCTGAAAACACTAGAGGGGATAAATGTATCACCAAACACCATCATACTAGGTGACTTCAATTACCCTAATATAGACTGGGAACACTACTCAAGCCCAAACACCCTAGCCCAAAAGTTCCTGGAATTCATAAACTCAAATGCCATGGAACAACTAGTCACCATCCCCACAAGAGGAGAAAACATACTTGATCTCATCATCACGAACATGGGAGCACAATGTTCAACACCGGAAGTATACCCCTCACTGGTGAGATCAGATCACAAACTAATCTCGCTGGAGGTCCTCATCCCACCCCACCTGAAATAAAAAGACCACAGTAAAGAACTTCTCGAAGCCGACTTCACACTTCTAAAGACTAGTGTGGTCTCCTTTAAGGCCCCCGAGCCGACGGAAAACAGTACTCAAGCCGCTGAATCACTTACAAATGCCTTCTACCAGCACCTGCAGGACTGCATGGATAAGGCAATCCCAAGCAAAACAAAGACTCTTTGTACCAAAGGCAAGCGTCCACTCTGGTGGACCCCAGCCATAAACAAACTCTACAACAAAAGGAGGAAGCTACTACAAGATAGAGCAAAATCCTTAAAAGGTAAGACACCCTTGATCACTATAAGTAAAAACTAAGAGCTCTCATAAAATCATCCAAAGCAAATTTTGAGAGAAAAATAGCTAAAGACTCAAAAGACAATCATAAGGCCTTCTTTAGCTATGTTAGAAACCTGGGAGGAAACTCCCAGATATGCTCAGAACTAGTTCAAAATGATGTGAAGATTACTGATCCTACAGACATTGCCAACATACTGGCTGACAGGTCCAGTGCAAACTTCTCCCCCCCCTCCCCCCCAAAAGGAGACATAACGATACCAAGCGATTGCGCCCCCCCAAACATCTCCAACGCCCAAGTGAGAACTGCCCTCTCCAAAGCAGAAAACACAGCATCCATGGGACCTGATGGTGTCCCCGGCTGTGTGCTCTACGAACTCAACGAGGAATTAAACCCACAGCTAGGACAGCTGTTTAATCATAGTCTTACCTCTGGATACGCACTCAGGAGTGGCGCACTGCAACTGTGGTCCCACTTCACAAAGGCGGTGCCTCCACCGACCCTGGAAATTACCGCCCATTAGCTTGACAAGCCTTATCTGCAAAGCCATGGAGAGGATCATAATGGACCTCATAAATAAAGACATAGGAATTTGCAGACTTTGGATCCATCCCAGTTTGGCTTTGTCAAAGGCAGATCATGCCTTCTAAACTTGGTTGACTTTTTCAAACAGTCACCAAAGCCATTGATGAGGGAAAGGCAGTCCATACAGCCTACCTCGATCTGGCGAAGGCCTTTGATACAATACCCCACTCGGGTATCATTGAAAAACTCATCAGCTTAAATGTTAACCCATACATCACAAGATGGGTTGCAAACTGGCTGAGTGACAGAACCCACAGGGTCAGAGTTGCTGGCGCCATGTCAGACTCAAAGCCTGTCACAAGTGGTGTACCACAGGGCTCAGTCCTGGGCCCACTCTTGTTTGGCATCTACTTTTCCAAGTACAAGCAAACACAGGAGGGTTATGGCTGACAAAGTTTGCAGATGACTGCAAACTGGGCCATAGTAGAAAACACATCTGACACAGATATCCTTCAGAAGGGTCTCACAGAAACGGATAACTGGTGCCAGAGCCATGGCCTAAAGTTAAATGCCAAAATGCATAGTCATACCCTTCGGAAAAACAAGGTTACCCCTAGCTACCAAATAGGTGGCAATCCACTGAGTACAGAAGAAGTTATCAGGGACCTGGGGACCCAGGTTGATAGTAGTCTGTCATTCGACACCCATGTAGCTAAAGTAGTTAGGAAGACCTTCTACATTGCCCACCTTATCATGAAGGGATTCTCATCTAGATCAAGGGAGGTCATAGTCTCCCTATACTCATCACTCATCAGACCAATGATTGAGTACAATGCCCCATTCGGAATGTATATGACCCGACACTTGCAGCAGCTGGAGAGGCCACAAAGTTCCTCACCAAAAGGATAAAGGGTCTCAAACATCTGTCCTATGCTGCCCGACTGAAAGAACTCCAGCTCTATTCAGTCGCCACCGCTTGCTCAGAGGTGACCTTTGCCTAACATACAAGGCCATGTCAAACCCAGATTTGATGAATATGCTTCACCTCAAAAATCTAGATCCGTCAGAGCCACAAGGGCGGAGACTTAAACCTCGACACGGCTATTAATAGGACGTGCTGGAGGGATAGATTCATCACCCAAAGACTCCCTATGCTGTGGAATAAAATCCCGGTATATGTGAGGCAGAGCACCTCGCTGGCCTTGTTCAAGAGAAATCTTGACCAATGGATGGGAGATCGCAGATATACCCCAGGGATTACCTCAGTGTCACTGCTCAACAGAGGCACAGCAAAATAATGGGTATAGTTCCCCATACTAAAGGGGTGGCGTAAGCCACAAAACTATGGGCTAGGCTTGTAAATGCCCTCGGGCAGATAGCCTAGTATGAACCTATGAACCTATGAACCTATGCCTATGTCTTTCCTTCCATATAAATTTCATTACCCCTCTACATAATTCTTTATACTTGAATCCTTTTAACCATTTATTTAATACCCTTAAAAATTCTTCTGCTATGGTTCCAAATTTTTATACATTTGACATTCTATACCATCAGAGGTCCTGCTGCTGATTCCATGTTAACAATTCCTAATATGCTATTCAATTATTTCACACATATTTCTCTTTCTATCTGTTCATTATCTTGCTGTGAAAATAATTTTCATTCCCATCTCTCCATTTTGAATGAGCATTTCACTTGAAGCAACTCCTTTACATATTCTGTCACCACTTCCATTACTTTTTCTTATCTTTTCTGCATCGTATCTGTTTTATCTTATAGTTTTCTCATTGCTGTGTAATCTTCTTTAACTTATTTTAATATGAAGCTATCTCCTCCTACTTTCCTTGCAAAAAAATAATTTTGCTTATACAAGTACTTGATACACTTGAAAGTACACCTTTAACAGTCTTATAAGAAAAGTGCAGTCCGGGTCTGAACTGTCTGCAAACAGCTACAGTTAACTTTGAACCTAACACCACTCTTAAGTTTTCAACTGCGGAACCACCTTTAACAGTCTTGTAAGAAAAGCGCAGTCCGGGTCTGAACTGTCTGCAAACAGCTACAGTTAACTTTGAACCTAACACCACTCTTAAGTTTTCAACTGCGGTACCACCTTTAACAGTCTTGTAAGAAAAGCGCAGTCCGGGTCTGAACTGTCTGCAAACAGCTACAGTTAACTTTGAACCTAACACCACTCTTAAGTTTTCAACTGCGGTACCACCTTTAACAGTCTTGTAAGAAAAGCGCAGTCTGGGTCTGAACTGTCTGCAAACAGCTACAGTTAACTTTGAACCTAACACCACTCTTAAGTTTTCAACTGCAGTACCACCTTTAACAGTCTTGTAAGAAAAGCGCAGTCCGGGTCTGAACTGTCTGCAAACAGCTACAGTTAACTTTGAACCTAACACCACTCTTAAGTTTTCAACTGCGGTACCACCTTTAACAGTCTTGTAAGAAAAGCGCAGTCCGGGTCTGAACTGTCTGCAAACAGCTACAGTTAACTTTGAACCTAACACCACTCTTAAGTTTTCAACTGTGGTACCACCTTTAACAGTCTTGTAAGAAAAGCGCAGTCCGGGTCTGAACTGTCTGCAAACAGCTACAGTTAACTTTGAACCTAACACCACTCTTAAGTTTTCAACTGTGGTACCACCTTTAACAGTCTTGTAAGAAAAGCGCAGTCCAGGTCTGAAATGTCTGCAAACAGCTACAGTTAACTTTGAACCTAACACCACTCTTAAGTTTTCAACTGTGGTACCACCTTTAACAGTCTTGTAAGAAAAGCGCAGTCCGGGTCTGAACTGTCTGCAAACAGCTACAGTTAACTTTGAACCTAACACCACTCTTAAGTTTTCAACTGTGGTACCACCTTTAACAGTCTTGTAAGAAAAGCGCAGTCCAGGTCTGAAATGTCTGCAAACAGCTACAGTTAACTTTGAACCTAACACCACTCTTAAGTTTTCAACTGCGGTACCACCTTTAACAGTCTTGTAAGAAAAGTACAGTCCGGGTCTAAACTGTCTGCAAACAGCTACAGTTAACTTTGAACCTAACACCACTCTTAAGTTTTCAACTGCGGTACCACCTTTAACAGTCTTGTAAGAAAAGCGCAGTCCGGGTCTGAACTGTCTGCAAACAGCTACAGTTAACTTTGAGTATGTGTCTACCTGTTTGAGCCAATATTCATTTTCCCCTGGAGAGCACTCTGCTTTGGTTGTAAGCAGCCCCCACCACACACACACACACACACACACACACACACACACACACACACACACACACACACACACACACACACACACACACACACACACACACACACACGCACACACACATAAACACACACACACACACACACATCTTCCACTTTCTCTTATTCCCTTCTGTTAGCAAATAGTATCCATAACTGATCAATACTGTGTGTTTGTAAATTTAAACTATGACCACAGTAGCCTACTGATACAAGGTTATCCTGTTTTTCCACCTGAGAAATTAAGAAAGTCAGAAATGACTTACAGTTTCAGAGCAGTCCTTGGTCAGTTGTGATTGTTTCTTAACACATACTTGTCTTTGCTTTGGCTCATTAGCAGCAGTACAAAGAACTGCCTGCTCACACCCTTATTCTTCCCTCCCCTTCCCTGTTTATTACCTTAAGACAAACCCAAAGTTAATAAATATTACCTGTGGCAGGCACCATTTTTAAAACTACAATCCACTCTGCTACAGGCCCCATGAAGGCTCAGTGTCTCTCCAGTAAGTGTTTTACAACTGTAAATGCCTATTTTTGTTGAATTGTATTAGACATTTTACAACTGTGTATGTTTATGTTGAATTGTGTTAGACATCTAATATGATTTATGCTTTATTATTAGATGTTACTATGGCATGCTAGCATTTGTATGCACCAATTTGTTTTTAATATAATAGTATGTATGGTCTATTTTCATAGCTGCACCTTGTTCACTAATGTTATTCATGTAATTGTGTTGTGTGTAGACAGCTCATGCTAGTGTCTAATTATTTCTATATAATTGTGCTGTTACTGGTGGATAGAATCACATTAGAGAACCACAACAGATTGCTGCTCGCTATATTTTTATCTGTAACTGCATAACTGTTTGGGGTTTCTTTTCTAATTTTCTTCCAATTGGCTCAGTATCTGCATATACTAAGTAGTTGGTGCATGGCATTGTCCTGCATGCGGTAGCTATTTGCTCAGTGTGTTTTTTATAATCTTTATAATATATATTTACCATCTCAAAAGTACTTACTCCTCTCTGTACTCTTCTTTTCTAGACCTAACACCACTCTTAAGTATTCAACTGCGGTACCACCTTTAACATTCTTATAAGAAAAGCGCAGTCCAGGTCTGAACTGTCTGCAAACAGCTACAGTTAACTTTGAACCTAACACCACTCTTAAGTATTCAACTGTGGTACCACCTTTAACATTCTTATAAGAAAAGCGCAGTCTGGGTCTGAACTGTCTGCAAACAGCTACAGTTAACTTTGAGTATGTGACTACCTGTTTGAGCCAATCTTCATTTTCCCCTGGAGAGCACTCTGCTTTGGCTTGTAAGCAGCACCCCCCCCCCCCACTACACACACACACACACACACACACACACCTTCCACTTTCTCTCTTATTCCCTTCTGTTAGAAAATAGTATCCATAACTGATCAATACTGTGTGTTTGTTAATTTAAACTGAGACCACAGTAGCCTACTGATACAAGGTTATCCTGTTTTTCCACCTGAGAAATTAAGAAAGTCAGAAATGACTTACAGTTTCAGAGCAGTCCTTGGTCAATTGTGATTGTTACTTAACACATACTTGTCTTTGCTTTGTGATTGTTTTCCAGCCCCTCATACCAGCAACTAACAGGGTAATCTCCCCACTGCCTTCTCTTTTTCTCCTGTACCTACCTCCAACATAAAAAAACTCTTAACTAAACTTAAACCCACCAAATTAGCAGCAGACAGCATCCCAAGTGAATACCTACAAATCGCAGCTGATGCTCTGGCCCACCCAGTATCCATCTTGATTAAACGATCTCTGTCAGAAAGTTACGTTCCCACACTGTGGAAAGTATCACATATAATTCCCCTCCACAGAGGCGGACCCTCCACAGAACTAACCAATTACCGCCCCATAGCTATTCTATCTCCACTCTCCAAAATACTAGAGAGATGCATACACTCTCAGGTCTCAGACTACCTCCTTACTAACAACCTCCTTTCCAGTACTCAGCATGGTTTCCGACCAAACCATAGCACCACCACTGCCTTACTCTCCTTTACTAAGACTGTCCTTCAGCATAAAAACAATGGCTACTTCTCCTCTGCTACTTTCCTAGACCTATCTAAAGCATTTGACATGGTCCCACACAAACAACTTATCTCTGTCCTCAATAACCTATCCTTCTCACAATCGGTCACCAACTGGTTTCAGAGTTACCTGTCTGACCGCCAACAATCCGTTGTATGGCAGAATGACATATCTCCCCAACTACCTGTCTTCATAGGAGTTCCCCAAGGATCCATCCTTGGACCCCTACTCTTCTCTGTTTACACCAATAATCTAGCCTCTGCCACCAAACATGGCACACTCATACAATACGCAGATGACTTGACCATCATCTGCTCAGCCCAGTCCCTACCAAAACTACAAAAAGTCACACAGGAAGCCTTTTCCTCTCTTGAAACATGGTTATCCGATGCCCGATTAATACTCAACCCAAACAAAACTAAACTACTCATCTTCCAACCCACCAAACATACTCAAAACAACTCTCACTTTAACATCACAGCAAAAGACAACACCATTATATACACAACTGAACACACCAAATTGCTAGGAGTGGAAATAGACAATAAACTAAAATTTGACATTCACATATCCATGACTATAAAAAAAGTCCACAAAAAACTAGGAGCGTTATACAAAAATAAGCAATTTCTCACCAAAGCAGCAAAGATTTCAATAGCAAATTCCCACGTTATCTCCACCCTACTTTATGCCTCTCCAATATATACCAACCTAAGGCAATGTGATCTAAACAAGCTAGAGACCTGCTACAACAAAATTGCCAAATTCGCCACAGGGGCATCCTACCATAGTCACCACTGTCTCTCACTTGCTGAACTGGACTGGCTTGAACTCCCTCACCTCCTTCAGTGGTATCAACTCTCACTTGCCCACAAACTAGTAAACCATCCACTAAATGTCCCATCCCTCCAGAATCTACTCCAACCCTATCGCACCACCAGACCACTAAGATCCAGCAGCAAAAATCACTTGCAGATCACTAAGGCCAATAACTCTGCTGGTGAAGCACAATTCTCTTGTGCCATAGCCAAATTATGGAACTCACTCCTACCCACAATTACCTCCATACCATCATGCACCCACTTCAAAACTTTACTAAAAGCGCAACTAAAAACATGCTGGTTATGCCCTTGCAACTCCCACTCTAATATTATCCACCCCGTCCAACCACTACCTTTCTTTCCACTCCACTAACTACCTTGATTATAGCAAGCTCAGATGCTCATAAGCCAGTACTTATTATGCAGCACAAACTGCTTCTTCTTGTAACATTTGTTAATGTCTGGTATGCACTTCACAGATAAAGATTCTAGTTGTCTACTGATGTACTATGTTCTTCATCTGGAAATATGTTGTAAGTAATTGCTATGTAAATTGTTATTCACTATGTAATCCAATGTATATACTGTCTGTTTATTTTAACTGTGGAGCTTTTCTCCCCGGGCCTCCGCTGAAAATGGACCTACGTCCAGTCGGACACTCCCGGTCAACAAATTTAAATAAATAAATAAATAAATAAATAAATAGATTTTTGCCTGATTTAATTTGCACAGTTCCTTTCCTTTAGAAAAACGATTCCTTACTGTTCTTTTCCAAAGTTAAAAATAATCATCCATTTTTTAATTATAATTTTTTTATTTTATTTTCTTACATCTAACTTCCATTGTACATAATATTTCATATATTTTTCTTTAAAGATTATCCACCATTCTGACCAACAAATATTAACTCTTTTGATATCCATATGATCTTTCCAAATTTACTTCATCAACAAAGTTTCTTTCTCATTCCATTTTTCCTCATTTATTCTTTTTATCCCTTTTACAATCTTTATATAACCCCCATATCCTTTTATTTCTCTCCAGATAGCCAGTGATCAGAAAATCCTGTTTCTAATACAGCTTCCTTAGTTTTTTCTATGCCATGAGATAGAAAAAATAATATATTTCTGTTTTGTACTCTCCATGTTTATAAATCAATCCAGTAAATCTCCATAAATATAAATGTATCTTATCTTACTTCTAATGCTTTATTTACACACCTTCCCTTTCTCATTCTATATTTCAAGTCACAATTAAAATCACCTACTGCTATAATGTCCATGTTTATAGTTGGGTCTACTTCACTTTGTTGAAAAACCTATTTTTCGAGTACCTTTTTGTCGAACTCTATTCGTTGAAGACTTAATCCATCAAAAGTTAATTTAAACAAATTTTTTCCTAGGGGAAAATGCTTGGCCATCATCAGGAATTTGCCGTTTGTCACTGTAGTGTGATCTCAGAGTTGGTATATTTAGTTAGGGGTGTGTGTGTGTGTGGGGGGGGAAGCAGCCTCCCACCTGCGTGGGTTTTAAATTTTGTGATGCTCTTCAGGTTTGCCAACATTTTTCCTCTGGGAAAAAAATTCACTTACATTAATGTTCAATGGATTAAGGCTTCAATGAATAGGGCTCAACAAAAAAGGTATTCAACAAATATTGTTTTCACTAAAATGATATAGACCCTTATAGCTACATAATTTAAAATATTCTGGAGAATATTTTATCTATCATTTTCCAAGGCTCTATCCTGGGTCCACTGCTCTTCACCCTATTTACTAATCAACTACCATCCACCATTCCCAAAGCCTCAACAGTCCAATATGCAGACGATACCACCATAATCTGCGTGGCCAACACCCTAGACCTCCTCCTCTCCCAAACACAAGAATGCTTTTCCCTAGCCAAAACATGGATCACCCACCAGAACCTCTTTCTAAACCCAAATAAAACTAAACTACTCCTTCAGCCCTCACAGATCTCTACCCCCCTCATGTAACTTTTCAGTCTCCTCACACAACACCACCACCATCACCCCCACCAATCACACACCTCCTATCCACCTTACTTTATGCCTCCCCTGTGCTTACCAATCTCTGAAAAATGGACCTAAACAAACTAGACAGCTGTTATAATAAGATAGTTAAATTTGCCACAAGATCACCCACTAGAACCTACCACTGTGAAATCCTCAAAAAACTCAACTGGTTAGAACTCCCAATAATACTTCAAGTCAATCAACTATCACTAGCACACAAAGTACTATATCACTCAGACAATACCCCAGCCATACAACAACTACTTCAACCCTACAGCACTACCAGATACTTAAGATCAAGTACCCAATACCTCCTTAAGGTAACCAAATTCAACAATGAGGCAGGTAAATCTGTTTACAGCCACTAAATCTCTAAAATTTGGAACTCCCTTCCTGCCCATATAATAAGTAACAACTCATCAACCCAGTTTAAGAAACTACTTAAAATACACTTCCTGAATCATAGACTATGCTCCTGTACCACCCCTGGCTAGCAATTCATTATTCTTTGCTATTATCAACTAGAGTAATACTGTATCTACAGGTTTATATTGTCCATGTGTGTAGCTGTAAAGTCTCATTATTGACAAGAAGACTAATTGTATATCCATTTTCTCTAAGGTGTAGGAAATATGTCTTATGTAAGTTGTCAAATGTGCCTTTTTGTTATACTTGCTGTCTTATATGTTAACTATAAAATTATTTTGGAGCTTTCTCCCTGGGCGTACACTGAAAATGGAGTTATATCCAGTTAGGCTCTCCCAGTTAACAAATGTAAAATAAATAAAATAAGCATACATTATCATCCTGTATACCTACTGTCTCCACCTCATATCCAAAACTGTTGTTCTTCACATCACTACCAACATCATATTTACTATTTTTATGGTTTTCTTCATTAATATTCTTATTCCCAAACAAATATATTTTCCTAGATTCCTGACAGCATTACCTTCCCATAATTGCTCAGTGTGGAATTTTTCCAGTATAGTCAAACTTCTTATATCTTCTAAAACTTTTATATCTGTATCAAGCTTCTTCCATGATTCTAAAATGCCTATCCTTTTTGTTAAACTTTTCGAACTATTTACATTTACTGATGCTACTTTACATGCATCTCTTTGAAAGCACTTATAACAAGTTTAGTACAATTTTATTTCATTCTACCTATCTCATTATTGCTTCCCCTTTTTCTTTTATATTACTCCCTATACATTTTCTTTTCTTTTCCTTTCTCTTATTCTTTTGCCAATTGAATTATTTTTACCTTTCACTGTAATCCAATGAATATCACCTTCATCATTTATTTCTGAAACATCTTATCTTTCTGTTTTTTACCTCATCTTCTTGTCTTTGTTCTCTATTTTTTATAACATTTTCTAAAATGTAACCCTCTTGTACCATTTCTCATTGTGTATTACACTTCCTATCCCCTTTCTTTGCAATTCATTTACAAATGACCTGTTCTATCTCATCCATAAAATTTCAATTCACATTTTCTTGTATCATGTCCACTTTCACTACATATATAACATTTTTGTTTATCACAGTCATTAATTAAATGATCTGACTTTCCACAATAAAAAGAATGTCTTAGGATGCTCTCAGTACCTTGCAATACAATTTTCACCTTCAATATTTATCACACTTGGAATAAGCGCAATAGCAACATTTTTTATTTTCAACACATTACATTCCCAAATCCCAGTCCATAAACCTCTGCTGTCATAAATGCTAGTTACATCCATAACACCTTGACACATTTTAATCAAACGTCTCTTTAAAGTCTTTCTTCCAACATCAGTTCTGAACTGAATATAAACTTTCTTCTTGGTCTCTCTATTAAATGCTTTCAAAACACACAAATTCCAAGGATGGCAGTCTTTTTTCTTTTCATGTTGCCCTAGACATTTCTCCATTCCCATCCCAGTTTCAAAAATAATGTCACAAAATGTCTCTTTATATGAATAAATGCCCTTATCTCCTCTGGTTTTGCACCTAGACAGGACATAACATTGTTCCATATCTAATACCTGTCCATCTCTTCCTCTGCTTTGTTAAAAATTCTTACTGTAAAGGGAATTTTTGTCTTACCTCTGGTTGCCTTCCTTCATTGCTAGTTTTCTGCGCCTTATTTCCTACCATGTCTGCATGAGCTGTGTTCATAATAGTAGTGTTTCCTTCCTTTCTGCTGTCGGCTACTAGATCTTGAAATCTGTCCATTACCTCTACCCAGGCTAGATTTCTCCCACTCTCTGGATCAATTTCTGTAAGTAAACCTTTCAATACATCATTCTGCAACCCTCCTGACTGGGGGGTTATAACAATGCACTCCTCTCTTGTTTCAATATCCTTGCTAAAAAATGATGTCAAAGCACATTTCTGAGTCTATGGAAGCCTCATCTGCCTTCCTCACATTGCCTAATTCATCATCTGACTCCAGTGTTATTGTAAAAGTGACACCTCCTTCAGAGATAGATACTCCAGCATCTACAATCAACTCACCTTGCTCCCTGGACTTCTCTGGTTGCCCATCCATGATACAAACACCTTTTTCACTGCCATTTACACTCCTGTATTTTGCCATACTGCTTCCCTGCTTCTCCACCACTGTGCCCAGAACAGAAGCAGGAATTGCATGGACCAAACAAGTCCTCCCAGAAACTCCAAACAGGGTAGGGGAAAGTCCCGATGTCCTGGTCAAATTTCTCCTAGTAGTATAAATCCATTGTCGCCTCACAGTAAGACGCTGTCGGTTCGATTCTCAGCTCGATCGTCTTCTGCGTGGAGACATGCGTGAACGGGTGTACCTTTGTTGAAGGTTGTGCATCAGGGCTGGTAACTCAGCATGTAAAAATCAACTACCAATCATTAGCGGACTGGAGTTCCACTGTGGCAACCCCTAACCGGGAAATGCCAAAAGACACAACAACAAGTATAAATACCGTATAATGTCTCACTTGAAAAAGGCCACTAGTCAAGTATGAATAAGATAGATAGATGGATGTCAGATAGCTAGCTAGCTAGCTAGATAGATAGATAGATAGATAGATAGATAGATAGATAGATACTTTTTCTCTACTTGAATAATACTTTCTACACAAAATTTTAGTTATGGTAATCTGGGATGAGAAGTTAAGTATTGACACATTTTCCTTCACAATAGACTGGAATTCCTGGGAAGCAAATCAATCAATTAATCAATATATCTGTTAACTGGGAATGTTCATCTGGAAAATCTATTTTCAGTGAAAAACTGTTTCAGACCAAAAGCATCTAAGATATACTGTGGATTAATAATAAACTAATTACTGCAGACACAAAAAAATTAGGAATCATTAGCAAACTAAGGTAGGCAAAAAGAACGTTATTGAAGAATACTCAGTAACAGAAAACTTCTTAAGGACAGACATGATTTACATTTTCCTGTGGTACACATTTGATTGATTTGTATTTTTATGACCATCAACAAGGTTTCATGCCACATGAAAATATTATGCACTTTAGTATAATGGAACAGAGTACAGCAAAATACAGTTTCTACAAATGGGTAAATCTTACAAGGCAAAAGTAAGATTGTACAGATTTATTCATAGACCTCAATTACAGGTAATACAACACTAAGGAATATCGCAATAAAATGCACACAGAGAGGCTAAGATGTGTATAATGGTACAGACAATGAGTGCAATTCTAGATTTCCTGAAAGTGGATTTTAACATATTTCTAAATGATTTAACCCCAACAACATGCTTTATATTAGAGGGGAGTATACTCCAAATTTTGCCCATGTACAATGAATAACATAGTACTCAGTAAAGTAGTACTCAGTACAGTAAAACAGACTGTGTTTATTTTAATTAAAGGGACAGAAATTAACTGACCTACTGAAGATCTGATATCTCTGTGCTGGTAAGCTAGGTGAGAATGCTGGACAAGAAAGAGCAATATGAGATACAGTGAACTGTGTGAGAAAGTTTCAAATGATGTATAGTCAGTAGGTTGAAAAATTCCAATGGGTGAAGTTCTCTCAAACAGACATAGTGATGGCTGGAGCCATGTCACCAAAGAAGAAAAATGAGAAACTATTGTAAAGGTTTTCTGTCATTCTAGGAGTAATAAGTGAAAGATGAAAGAAGGTGGCCTCTCTGACTCATAAGAGGATCAACTTCTACAATAGCACCCTTATAGTCACCTGGAACAAGGGATCTGGTGGGGGTGGTCATGGTGGATACAAAACCGTGAACCATCATGCCAACTGCAGATGGACAGAATCCCTAACAATACAGACAACTAGGGAAGTGACATTACTATGTTATTATTGTCCCCTATACTTTGAGGCAATGAACTATGAGGGCCCTATTCTCCACCAGAGGGCACACAAGCATCAGATTTACACAAGCCCTCTCCAAGGAATAGGAGAGCTGGCCATCAACCAGTTCAGCTTATCTCCCCCAAACCAGATGTATAAATAACCATAATCCGCACACATGCATGTCACTGATGGGGCAGATGGATAGTCTGTCTCTGCACCATTGTTCTAACAATAAGAATGATATATTTTTATCAAATTTTAGCTAATTATCAATAGCTAATTGCAACGGTTCTGTACATTCTACTACTGCAGAGACAAATTGTCAAGAAAGATTATGTTAAATATGATTGAGTTGAAGTTATGTTGATGTCCAATTGAAAGTCCTCAGGAGAAAGCTAGTTTTGCTCCTGAAAAAAAGCCTGGATTTATTTATTTAAACTTAGGGAAAGATCCATCCTCCAAGCCAGAGCTGTAAAATCTAAAAGCTGTTAGTGCTGACATGAAAGGGAGTAAATGCAGCAGAATAGCAGAGTTGTTACATTATTTATAAGATGGGCCTTAACAAAGTAGTTGCCAATGTAAAACAGAACAAGAACAGAGTGGCACTCCAAAGCTAATCATAAAGAGATGGAAAGTGGTTCTGTTCCATACCTCTCAACCTCTTAGAGCAAGAAATCTGCACAAAGCCATCAATAAAAGTGGGACAAAGACCCAAAAATAGGGACAATTTTAATTATTGCTCTTAGAAAGTTGATAGAATAATAGGTTTTGCATTAGCGTGAATTTTCTGAAGGATATGAAGCCTGAAACTCAAATGTCTGGCATTATTTTCAAACTTAAATCTTTAATGATGTACCACTAATTTGCCAGAAAACCACAATTTTATGAGAAATGGACCAAAAATATAATTCCTAAATCTGGACATTCTATGAAAATCTGTACAGCTGAGATGTATGCCCTGTTCCCTGACAGAGTGATGCCAGTGTGTATGATTGCAAGCCAATCATTTGATGGCACTGAAATTGAGGCCATAAAAAGAAATGACACTGAAGATTTTGCTATGGCACACACTGTCCGAAGCCTTTGAACGTTTCAGAAAAAATGCACTAGTTTATTGTCTGCTGTTATGATTGCTCCAGGGGTAATCAGTTGTGTAAAGCAGACTCATGAAAGAGGTGAAGAGTGTACTTTTCCAGTATTTTAGAGAGTTGCCAAAGGACAGCAATAGGTAGGTAGGTAGTAATTGATGGCAACAGAGAAGCCATCTTTATACAAAGGTAAAAACTGCCTTGGTGAACTCTTCCTCATTGATAGAACTATTTATTAGGATGGAGACTGGAAAGGCTACATACTTATCTTGATCATTAGAAGCTCCTGGAAGAAAGTTATCTGAAGTAAGCAACTCAGGTTTGAGTTTTTTAAGCCCTTAAAAGACTGTGTACACTGCAAGAGGGAGTATGGTAAATGGTAAACAGCTGTCACTAGGAGTAGTCTATTGCAAACAAAGCAATATATCAGTAAAATGTTATTAACTACATGATAAAAGTAGCACACACGCGCGTGTGTGTGTGTGCGTCAGCAATCTCATTGTATGTAGAATGATGGAGAGAAAAAGAGGTACTATTAGTTAAGTCTTGTTAAGAGCAATTGGTCTACAGCTTTCCAGATTCTCTAAGGGTAAACGTCATGAGAGGTCTGTTGGTTGTTGTTGTAATAAGGCTTTTTACATGAAATAGCTTTTTTAATTTTGCTACATACTCCCCAGAACTTAAGGTCAATGCCAAGTATGGTCCTATAATAGAGAGTCCGGTGTTGATCTCTGGCTTTCAGTACTGCTTTAAACTCTGGTGGTACCCACAGAAGACTGACTGCCCTAACATACCTTTTAAACAGAGGATTCCAATCTCTGACTATGGTAAGGCTGCTAGAATTAGGATGGTTTACATCAACATCTAGCAGAAATGTGAATAATTCCAACCAACCAATGGCTTTCAGCTTAAGACTGAAACTTTATTGGTCAAAACATCTCTTGTTTCTAAATACACAAAATCTTTCAAGTCTACAGATTTTAATTTGGTTCTTAAAGGTAAACATCAGGAAAAGATCACTGTCTACATCAGCCATCATACCAAAAAAAGATAATGTCCTGCATACCATTGGTAAGGATCCAGTCTGGTGTACTTAGAAAGAGTACTTATTGGTTCTGGTGGGGAGGTATATCATGTGAATATGGGTCTATATCAGAACATCAAATTATTAAAATCACACACGCTCTAAACAGCGAAAATGCTGGCCCTCTAACTCATTATTGTGGGGGGCTGCACCCACCCACACCCCCCGCTAAATATGTATTCTGACTCCAAGATCACACTGTACTGACGAAAGGGCAAATATTCCAGTCTTCACTGTACTGCAATCTCAAAAAAAGCATTTTAGTCATTCAATGTTCTGATATAGACCCTGTGAATACTACCTAAAAGCTGGACTAATGGGAGAATGAAAAATAAAAAAAATAAAAATTCATTTGTTGTTAGTTTCTATTCAATATTGATATCCCCCAGAACGATAAGCTCAGTGAAGACATTTGATGAAATGCTTTATCCACTTTGGTTTCATTTGTGCTGGGAGAATTATTTAGTCAGCCATCAAATGGATCTTGACTTTGTTAACCCAGATAGAGTTTGACTTTGTTAATACTGATGTTTGCAGAAGATGGATTCCTTTTTTAAGTGCAGGGGAACTTGTAATTTGGCTATGTAGCAGATGAGGTTGCTTTTACAGAGGATGACTTCCTCTGCACCTTTGTGTGACTTAAGCATTCTGTACCCAGGCCTAAAACTCAAAATGTATGTTGTGTGGCTTCAACCAAGTTTCAAATACAATAGGAAAGTTAGGCTGGCACAGGGTAACCTAGCTTTCAGCAACATGGATTTTATCTTTAATGCTTCTTGTGTTCACATGAGCAATTTTTAGAACATTCATTTGCTGTAGCCATTCAGTACACGATGGATTCTGTATAAACTTTGCAAGTTCTGGGATTTAGGTGAATATCTGTAGATAGAAACAATGAGTCCTGACAATGTGAATAAAGATGTCTGAGTACAGGGTCAGGGTGTTTTTTTTTTTTTGGAAAACATCTATTCATTTATAAGTGATGGAAGCTTTAAAAACACCTGCAGGGTTATTGATAGTACTTACACTAACTTAAGTACACATTAAGAAAAGGGACTGGCTCTGAATGGGAAGGAGTACAGAAAAGACAGAGAATGTAAAGTGCATCACCAGAGAGGCAGGTAGGGAGAGTAACTAAAGTAAAAGCAGGATTAAGGTATAGAGGTTGATATAGGAGAACAATTGTAGTCTTCCAGTGGTTGACCCTATATCTATGTCAAATGGAGGCACTGCTGATACATATGTGGACATAGCTCAGTGGCAATGGTACATGGCCCACTAGGGGCTACTAAGGCTAAACCATCCATGCAGACATCATCATTTCAGTTATATCATGTCCGGGGAAAAAGATGGATTTCTATTCAGCTATACATGCAAGTGCTGTAGTATCCATTAATTGAACAGTAATTTAAAAACAAGAAGTGGAGATTATTACAGTGGAAACAATCAACATTTAACTTCAGCCATTGCTGAGAAGGGAACTTTTGTAAAAATAACTCATCATCTTTTTGATTTTGGTTCCTAAACATGCCAACAGTCCATAGAGACAAATCATCTCTTTGATTTACATAGCTGTATTAGGCAATTACATTACACCGTAAGTTAATTTCTTGCATTTTAACAAACTAGGGTGTAAATATTCAGTTGAGTAAGAGTACCGAATA
Source organism: Protopterus annectens (assembly GCF_019279795.1). Taxonomy (NCBI): domain Eukaryota; kingdom Metazoa; phylum Chordata; order Ceratodontiformes; family Protopteridae; genus Protopterus; species Protopterus annectens. The sequence goes on from NC_056744.1 coordinate 133,765,853, forward strand.
ACCTTATCCCATTTAAACACAAGGCCTGAATTCATGGCAGTTCATATGTGAATGGAATACATGGCTTGAGCAATGGATGCACTTGCTTTGGTTCATTTCAACATCTTGTCATAATGAAATAGCATAGAAGTTGGCATTTCTAATTCATGTCTGGTAGCAGCTTTCAATTTCTGAAGCTTCCCAGCAGTCATTGGTAATAGCATAATCACCCATGAGATTCCTAGGCCTTTCTCTATAGATCTTTATTACACTCTTTGAAATATCCTTTGCTAAGAGTATATATATACAGTGTGCATAACTCTTCCTGACTTGTATGCACTCAGATATCATATTTGTATAGCACCAAAAACGTCCTCTGCAGGTGTGCAGACACCTTGTGTATGGACTTCTGGAAACATGATTTCAAGTGGTTTATGGTCAGATTCTACAGCTGGTATATATAGTCATAGAACACTAGTTAACCAAAAACTACTGTGTGTGTTGCATTTCAGTCTGATTGTACCAGGTCTGTATATCTACCAGTACTCAGGTCTGCGTATCTGCCAATGCAGACCTGACCATTGCTGACTTGCATCAGCTTGTATTATTGTAGGAAGTTATGCATCATAATGCTTCAGAGACAGCACAGTGGTCATTGCCTTTTTTTTAGTAATTAGTGAATATTTTGCTGCTCTCCATCCCTGTACTACATCACAGTCTATCACAGAGAAGTAAGTTGTTTTTTTCTTAGTGATATTGACACTGCTGTTTCTGACAAGTGTGAAATTATTTTTTCCAGATCTTGTACCATTTTCAGAAGTTACATATGAAAAGATTTTTACTAGATTTCTGCATGCCCACAATTCCATGTACTTTGGCTGCATCTGGTTTAGACCATTTTTCAGCCAGAAAGTGACCCATGCACTTCATATAAGTCACATGATTTGAGACCTGGCTTTGATGAGGTTCAAACCATGTGACCACAGTCTGTATGAAAAAAATTGATAAGACATCTATCATATGCTTGTCTTGTAACACATCAGACTACAATGTCATTATTAATGTAAGCTTTTCAGGCATGTTCGCAACAGTATGCTGGAACACCTCTTGTGCTGAACCAAAAAGGTAGCCTTAAAAATTGTATATCCCTAATGTGTGCTGAATGTATTCTGTTTTGAAATTGGTTCATTCAGTCTGGTTTGCCAAAATCCTTGGTCTGCATCAGTCACTAATGACATTAGCATAGTAGCAAGCAATAATTCAATAGTCTGCAAAGAAAGGTGTTCTCTTCTGATGCACTTATTGAGATCCAGTGGTTCAATACAAATTCTGACCTTCCCATTTTAATCAGTCACCACAGTATTGACTATTGATTATTTTTCTGAATCCATACACTTAATTCCTGTTCAGTGTTAGCTTTAAACACAATGCATACTGCTCACAGAACATGAATCACAGTCAGGGGCAAACGTATGTGAAATAAAGCCCTATGCTAAGGGCCTAGTAAAATACATCCCACCATTCAAACATATCTATGTCTGAGTGCATACCCACACAATACTTATATGTTTCTTTTTTATCTTTGCCTATAGTTGTTTGCACACACACATACTTCTTTGTAGTGCATGGAGGGTCATTATTATGCTCAAATATCAGTTAAATGATATCCTGTTTCAGTGCTACTGTAGAGTGAGACCCAACCATAACAATGCTTTGAAGGATGCCTAATAATTGGCAAGCACGCCCTTTGTTTGTTTTGTTTGCGTCTTTTGGCTTTTCCCAGTTAGGGGTCGCCACAGCAGAACTCCAGTCCGCTAATGATTGGCAGTAGATTTTTACGTACTGGCTTGCCGGGCCTAATGCACAACCTTTAACGAAGGAATGCCCATTCATGCATGTCACTACACAGAAGATGCTCGAACTGAGAAACGAAGGGACAACGTCTAACTGTGAGGCGACAACGCTACTGCAGCACTACCAGGCAAGCATGCCCTAAGCTGTTAAATTCATGTCAGGTACTATAGTAACACTGACCCAGGGTGTTATTTAACTCATATTTGGGAATAAATAGCAGCAGAACAAGAATCGGATTAATTTCAACCCCATTTCTGTCTGCAGTCTACAGTACGCTTAGTAAAATGTATTTTCTGGACCATCTGCTTCTCTTACATGGGAATATGTAAAGATGTAAAGTAGTTTCCAACTACATTACCGGCTTCCACAGTTGAGTCAACACTTTCCTTTTGGGTTATTTTTGTTTTTGTTTTTTTAATTTTTCTGTGGCTACCAGTTCATGAAGCAGGCCGATCTCTATGCACTATGAATTATGACCGCATTGTCAATTGTAACTTGAAATGATGTGTTTTGTCATGGACGCCAAGATTCTTCACATCCATGTCTCGAACACATAAGCTACAATTGCGGACCCAATCATAATCCTCTATATCTTTGCTATGTCTTTCTTTTTGTGTTACTTCAAATTTTCAATCGGTACATTTGCATTATGAGCAGTTAAAACATGTATTGTTATTACGTTTTCAGACAGCCCTATAAAATATTAAGTTATTGTAACAAATATCTCCACTTGAAAGACCACATAGTCAAGCTAAGCAACAAATCAAATGACTTGTTTTTCATACTATTACAATTAAGATCAATGATATATGATTTTTGTTGTGTGTGTTGATTCATATCCCATTAAGGTGCTTTAGTTACAATGTAACTGTCTACAATATGAAAAGAAAAGTAACAAAAAAACACTGTTTCTGTCAATATCAATATCAAGACATCTGCCACTTGCTTTTCCAGGGATACACCCAAGACATAATCGTCCTAATGAGGACAATGACTAAAAGTCTGTTTGATTTTGAAATGCTTTCATCACCAACACCTTAAAGAAGGTTAACATTTTGCAGAGCAAGATTATAAATTGTGAAACTAGTTAAAAAAAATCAACAGTTCATTTCCCAAAAAGCAGGAAAAATGCTAAGGTCCTACTGACATTGCATTGTATCAGGAGTATGATATGATAAACTGTTGCTAGATTTTAAGAAACTGAGGCTGGTATTCATACACAGCACATGGTGCTGAGCAAATAGCACAAGGGGTACTCAGTTCAGGGATACAAGTAGCAGGACCATGTTAACATAGAATAGTGCTGTACGTAGCATATACAAATGGCTGCATAGTGATATGGAAATGAGGTTCCAGATACAAATGTGGGACAACAAATATGAATCCAACATGGTGGAGCAATCCAGAAACATTCAAAGTAGAAGGGCAGCACCTCAGCCGTTACCTCTTCTCGATGCCAGAATTTGCTAGTGTACAGGGTGCTAGAATCTTTGTGACAGTAGCAGCTGTAGCAGAGCAGCATATGTTATTGGCAGCTCTCAGGGCCAGTCCCTTTGATGTGGTGTTTTGCTGCCCTCTGTACCAGAGTAGATGGTACCATCAGTAACTAGCCCAGAGCAGGCAATAGACCACTTACTTGCAGATAGGGATACCATACAGGATCTTTTCAAAATGTATTACCCACATGCAGAATCAAGGGAAATTTATGAGCATCTCATGTCCATGGACATTAAGTTATGTGTAGTAGTAACCATCCTAGCAACAGAGAAATTTCATTGACCTACAAGAGACATGCTAAGAATTTCACACTCATCACCTTTGCATATCCTAGACCATTTCCTTGACATTATCCTGCAGCATGTGGAGGAGCATATATGGTTCCCAAGGACTGCAGAGAAATGAACTACCAATGCACGGTCATTTTAAAACACTGCTTATTTCCCAGAAGACCACAGAGCAACTAATTACATGCACATTGCCATTTGCAATGCCCAGGGTATTATGCATACTTTTTTCATGTGCCATCCAAGCAGTTCCCATAATTTCCACTTCTGGTACACATCCAGCCTATACAATGTTTCATGCAAGGTGACTTCCTACAGCATCATGTACTTTGTAGATGCATGGATAAGTGAGAGCAGAGCAAACCATGCAGCTACCATGCAATTAGATAGCAGGCCACATATAATGATATCACCACTGTGTGTTACATTGGATGTCAGATATAACTTGGAACTGTGGATACCCCCCCATGTGCAACCTCCATATTGGGGCAAAGATGGTATCTAATATTGCACATGCAGAAAAACAGAACATGGTGGAATGTGATTTCAGTCAACTTAGGTGACAATTCCACTACCTTCATGCATTAAGTTGGGCACTGCTGTATTCATCGTAGATCTACAGCCAGATATTTGTAGTGTGCACCATGTTGTATACGTAGTTGTGCAGAAACAGTTTCATTAGCAGGGAAACGAGCAGCAGTGCCTACCATACCAGTTAGAGCACTAGATGAGGAGCAATGCAACCAGTTGAAGGAGGAATAGGCAGCAGTGAGAACCTATGCAAGGCAGAGATGGATGCAATACATTGCAACATGAGCAAAGAAGTGTCTTTTGGTACCTAGCTATAGCCATGGTACAGGAAACACAAAGTAAAAACTATGCATATGTTGTCAAACTCAGGCTATGCAATACAAGGCATGGACAGGCCGTTCTGTGTGTCAGAAATCATTTTACCCCCACTGGTGAGGGAGTAGATAGGGAGTTGTCATCGCCATCATCATCGTCATTGTCATCCTCCTCCTCATCATCACCATCACCATTATCATCACCATCATCATCATCTCCACAGGTGGAATAAACACAGTAACAGGGAGACAACAATGCTATTATATGAACCTGGGTCCTGGGAAATGGCTGTAGCCAAGCAGTCAAGTAGTAAGCTGTGAGGAGTCATGGACCACATCATCCAATAGGTGTAGCTGCTCTATAACAAATGATGGCAATGTCTACTGTGCTGGTCTTCTGTCTTGGAGCTTGATGCAGTCCATGGCAGGAATGGCAAATAGCTGTGGAGCATGTATGCACACCCCAGTATTATCCCATGTTGACAGGTATCAGATGTATGTTGCATGACCCAAATGCTGTTCATAAGCGGGCATGGTGTTCTAGCTACCCAGAAGGATATTGATGGTGCAGAATTGCAGAAGCAAGAGCATGCATCCTGCTGAGAGCATAAGGGTACAGCCCAGGTAGAATTGGTGGATATGTATATGAGACCACCCAGAGTCTAAAATTTTGGGTGCTTTGTGGCCAGAGCCAACAGTAATACTGTCTCAGGAACAGTCTGAGTCACCTAAGTATGCCAGTCTGTGATTGACCACCTTACATCTGGACCTTCCTTTCTACAGCCATATGCAGCAGGAACTGCAGAGGCAGTCTGGAGGACAGTTACTATCTGCTCAATGGGTGCACCAGTGGATGCCATGTTAGGTACCAGTGATATGAGCAGCACTGTCTCCCATTACTATGCACTATATCACTGTACAGGCACTAAATGTTATCACACAGGCCACACAGATGTTGCAGGTCACACAGCATACTTACCATCTCCACATTGGTGTGGGTAGCAGACATCTTTGGTTGGGTTACCAACCTGTGCATATGTTGAGTAACAGTAAGTGTTGCACAACCCACATCATAGACAGACCACTAATCATAGTGTTGTCATAGACCATCACTACTATCACCCCCTATAGTGTGTACACACATGTTAGAGGCAGTGTGGATCATAAATGCCATCTCAGCTGGAGACTCCTGTGTAACCTGGGTTGGACTAACTTTTACATGACATCTATCTGACAATGGTGAAGCTATAGTTTTGGCCTGTATCAGTACAGGCTCCTCTCATGTAGGGAACGTGTGTGTGAGCACTATAATGTTAGTGTGACCAACAGTACCCTGTATTATCAAACTGTGCCATGTACATATTGCCATTACTCTCTTTCTGATTAAGTCCTGCCTGACATGCAGCACACTGTACAACATGGCACTTTAACAGCTAATTCTGATCCAGTGACTACATTATACACATTAGTGCAGTCAGACTAGTGCCAACATCCAGTTCTCCGCCATGTATGAAGTTCCACTTCCTAGCCCTGGACAGGGACACCAGAAACTCCTCTATCTCTGAGCCAATTTTGCGTGTTGGTGGTTCACCTCTTGTTGTAAACATGTCCATGGTAATATCCCATGTCTTGCTCTTGGCATACAATATCATATCAGTTACCTTTCATTGAACTGATGTAGAATTTTAATATAGCTACCCACATCACAGATTTTTCTGTAACACTCCCATACTGGACCTGCTCTTGAAAATGCTTGTCTTTCTTTCATTTGGCCAGGATGCACATGCTATTTCTGCTCAAGGTATGCAGTAACAATGCAGTCTCCTGGGTGGTGAACTTTTCCAGTTATTGCCTTCTTGTGAGCCCATGACAACATGTGTACACCTATCGATACGTGTCAGTGCTCCATATGACTGTATGCTGCAGAAGCATAGCTAGCTCAACCAGCATCCTCTTTAGGTCCCTCAGACTAGCACCACAACACGAAAAAAATGAGAAAAAAAGGACTTCTGCAAACCTTGTAAGCTGCTTCGTGTAGTACCCTATCCATGTACTCACCAACATCCTTTCCTTCTACTGGCACAACTACCAGGTGGCCAGATGTATGACACATCCCCTCTCCCTCCTGCCCCAGCCATTCAGGTGCCAATTCTGTGCCCTGCCACACCCCTTCTTCTGCAGATTTTATTAAAGAAAAACAATTTCTTCTTTTAACCTATTATTAACTGTTGCTATGGTGCTGTGTAGGTTTTAGTCAAAAAACAAAAGCAGATATTTTCTCGTTCAACCTGCAGCAAACTGTTTGCTACAAATGTAGCATTATACCCTGCATAGAGTGCTACAGCACTCAGGTTTTAGTATAAAAAAAAGATTTATATACAAAAATCACTTGCAAGATGTTGCAATAAATTCCAAAAGCTGCCAAGTGGTGAATCCCAAAGAAAACTTCCTTTCATTGACACAAATGCAGGCTTAAGCGCTTTTGGCCATGAAAATGGCTATCATCAGAAACACCCATAATCCCAATGGCAAACACTTAAATACTCTTCAGTGACAAATAAAATTACTATTCAATTAATCAATTAATGTATTTTATACAAATAAACTAAAAACACTAATATAAGACACATAAAAACTGCAATTCTACTTGCATTTATTATATTTTGCTTTTCTATGTAAAACAACTTTATAATTCACCCCAATATTAAGACCAGGTTTGTTATAAGCACTGAGCAGAATTTGCCATTTAAGCTCTTTGTATTCAAGCTCTCCTTGTTTGTCTCCATTGAAATCAGGAGAAACATAGTCTATTACCAAAACAAAAACTTTGAACACCTGGGACATTCTAATGTATGTTTAAACAATGCATTATTGTAATCTTTCTTTTTTATTCCATAATAATGTTCATAAATTCTCCTTCTCAGTGATCTATTGGTTTTTCCTATGTAGAAGTAATTACATGCTAGGCACTTTGCCAAGTATACCACAAATTCTGAACTGCATGTAAACCTACCTGGCACTGTAATGTTTTTTTCATAGGTACTTACTTCTACATAAGGTTCCTCTGCTATAAATCTGCACTCTTTGCAGTCTAAACACTTATACATACCCTTAACTCTATTATTACTGGGTGCATGTTTATTTTCTAGAATCTCTTTGAAATTCCTTGCTCTTTTATTAATCTTTATAAGTTCTTCTCCCACTGCAGCCTTAACTTCTTTATTTGCTACTAAAATTCTCCAATTATTATTAATAATTCCTTTGATAGCTTCACTGTCCACTGTGAAGATTAAGGTCATGGCCGCTTGCCAGTTCTTCTCCTGCTTTACCCTTTCTTCTCCTTCCCTAGTCTCTTTTCTTGCACCTTCCAATCCTAATAAATTGCTAACTATCTTACTGGGATATCCCCTGTGACTGAACCTCTCATGTAATTCTCCTACAAATCTATTTTGCTAGCATCACTTGTAAGTTTCTCTAGCCTAATCAGCTGCCCCTTCACTATATTATGGTTGATGTATGTAGGGTGCATGCTGGTGTAATGAAGTAAGCTATTGCTAGCCACATTCTTGTAACTTATAACTGTACTTAATGTCTGTTGTCCTTGTTCCTTAATGACATCTAAATTTAAATAACTAATCCTAAAAAAATATATTCCAATGAAAATTTTAAAAACTTGTGCTGTTATTCATTTCTTTAACAAAATCCTTTTTTTAAATTGCCTTCTGTGCCCCTCTACACAAAAAAAACAAATCATCAATAAATCTGTAATAACATAAAATATTGTTGTACCCTGCTATGTGGGGCAAGAGATTGGTCTCCCAATAAGCCATAACTTAACTGGCATAATTGGGTGCCATTCTTGCCCCCATAGCTACCCCCCCTTGTCTGTAAAAAGAATTCATTTTCAAAAGTGAAAAAATTATAAGACAGAATGTGTTCCAAAATAAACTTACTTTCCCCTACTTCAAATTGTTGACTTTCAACTAACATATAACCTACCCATTCCAAATCTTTTACATTAGGGATGCAGGTGTACAAGTATTGTACATCTATTGTAACTAATATGTCATCTTTGTTTATCTCTAAATTTCTTATTTTGTCCAAAAAATATTTTGAGTCTCTAATAAATGATTTGGTTCCTTGTACCAACCTTAATAAACTAATATGTCATCTTTGTCTATCTCTAAATTTCTTATTTTGTCCAAAAAATATTTTGAGTCTCTAATAAATGACTTGGTTCCTTGTACCAACCTTAATAGGGCCCTGTCAACAAATTTAGATAGGGGCTATAATTTGGATGCCCTGCCTGCAACAATTGGTCTATATGGTGGATTCTGCTCATTTTTATGCACTTTGGGTATTCCAAAGAAATACCCAAACTTGGGTTTGTTGACCTGAAAAAAATCAAATATAATCTCCAAAATAACCCCTTCATCCAGTTGATCAACCAACCATGCATCAATATATATATGTATATATATATATATATATATATATATATATATATATATATATATATATATATATATATATATATTAAAAATATCATGAATGCACCAGTTATCAATCCAACAGAAGAGGCAGAAGTCTTTTTGGTTCCAGAGGGCATGCCAAGGGTCTATTTGAATAAAGACTGGTTATTCAAAGACTTGGAATCGTCACTGAATAAGCATAAATGCTTACAATGGGACATTGCCTATTTCAAGTTTTGTTTGGAAGTGCAAAGAGTGCTGAAGGGCTTAAAAGTCAACAACAAACCAAGTGGCATATTTGGTTCAACATTTTTAAATAAATGGAACCAGGTATGTAAAGAAACCGGCTTAAAGTTAATAGAGCTTCTTAATGAACATCAGGAATAGAAAGAAAAGAAACTGGGCAAGTGGATAGAAGGTTTACTGGACAAATTAACTTTAGCAGCTACATTTCAAGAAATTCAAGATTTCATGAATAAAATGCAAGCTAAGATTGAAAAGTTGTTATTTTTTAAAACTTAAAAAAGAGAAGAAAATCAATAGAGATTGCATTACATATAATGAGAATATTGGCAGCACCACCTTAAATGCTGGACAGGAAGTGGAAGAGGCTTTCAGGGGAAATACCTCAACACAAGTAACTGTTGAACAGTCTGTGGGGCAAGCATTCAGTGATAGTGAAGTGCAAGATGATAATCAACAGCAGCAGCAGGGAAATCATCAATTTTTTTATCTCCCAGACGCTCCAAGAGAATAGAAGAACAGAGATGCAAGCAAAATCAACCATAGGGAGAAGCCAGCAGGCATATAAGACCAACACCAGGTGGAGAGGCAGAAACATTCCAGCAGACAGAACCTGGTCAATGGTGTTGGAAACATCGAACCAGGTAGGTATTTATCCACTTTAACAGAGAGGGAACAACCGGCAGTCGAACAGGCAAGCCAGGTAATGCCTAAGACATTTAAAATATTCAATTTCTCGAATAAACAGTTAACAATACATGAAAAACAAGTTTTAAGTAAAGGTCTTTCGTTTATTCCATCGGGGAGGTCTGATATAGTTAAAACTATTATAGACTTGAAAGATTTCACACACAAGTTAAATTTAAAACTGTTATTTGGTCAAGAACAGGAATATGTAAAGAGTGACCTTAAAGTACCAAGTGTGTTTAACCCACCGCTGCATGCTACTTGAAGATATTTGTGAAGTAGAAATTAAAAGTTTGTTGCAACAAAAAAGTAAAGGAAAGTATTACAATTTAACCAAGAAGCAAAGAGAAAGTTTTGAAGACTTAAAAAGTGATTCTTCTGTCAGAATCATGAGAGTAGACAAGGGGGGGGGGTCTATGGTGGTGGTAAATACAGTTGATTATTTCAATGGTGTATATGAGCTTTTAAAGGATGTGCATTCATACAAAAAGTGACAAAGTTGGAAATAAATAAAGCATATAAATATATTGATGCATGGTTGGCCGATCAAGTGGATAAAAGGGTTATTTCAGAGATTATTTTTGAATTTTTTCAGGTCAACAAACCAAGGTTGGGTATTTCTTTGGAATACCCAAAGTGCATTAAAATGAGCAGAATCCGCCATATAGACCAATTGTTGCAGCTAGGTCATCCAAGTTAGAACCCCTATCTAAATTTGTTGACAGGGCCCTATTAAGGTTGGTACAAAGAACCAAGTCATTTATTAGAGACTCAAAATATTTTTTGGACAAAATAAGAAATTTAGAGATAGACAATGATGACATAATGGTTACAATAGATGTGCAATACTTGTACACCTGCATTCCTCATGAAAAAGGTTTGGAATGGGCAAGTTATATGTTAGTTGAAAGTCAGCAATTTGAAGTAGGGGAAAGTAAGTTTATTTTGGAACACATTCTGTCTTATAATTTTTTCACTTTTGAAAATGAATTCTTTTTACAGACAAGGGGGGTAACTATGGGGGCAAGGAAGGCACCCAGTTATGCCATTTTAGTTATGGCTTATTGGGAGACCAATCTCTTGCCCCACATAGCAGGGTATAACAATCTTTTATGTTATTACAGATTTATTGATGACTTTTTTTGTGTGGAGGGGCACAGAAGGCAATTTAATGGATTTTGTTAAAGAAATGAATAACAGCACAAGTTTTTTTTAAATTTTCATTGGAATATAATTTTTTTAGGATTGGTTATTTAGATTTAGACATCATTAAGGAACAAGGACAACAGACATTAAGTACAGTTATAAGTTACAAGAATGTGGCTAGCAATAGCTTACTTCATTACACCAGCACGCACCCTATGTACATCAACCATAATATAGTGAAGGGGCAGCTGATTAGGGTAGAGAAACTTACAAGTGATGCTAGCAAAATAGATAGATTTGTGGGAGAATTACATGAGAGGTTCAATCACAGGGGATATCCCAGTAAGATAGTTTACAATTTATTAGGATTGGAAGGTAAAAGAAAAGAGACTAGGGAAGGAGAAGAAAGGGTAAAGCAGGAGAAGAACTGCAAGCGGCCATGACCTTAATCTTCACAGTGGGCAGTGAAGCTATCAAAGGAATTATTGATAATTGGAGAATTTTAGTAGCAAATAAAGAAGTTAAAGCTGCAGTGGGAGAAGAACCTATAAAGATTAATAAAAGGGCTAGGAATTTCAAAGGGATTCTAGAAAATAAACATGCACCCAGTAATAATAGAGTTAAGGGTATGTATAAGTGTTTAGACTGCAAAGAGTGCAGATTTATAGCAGATGGACCTTATGTAGAAGTACCTATGAAAAAAACATTACAGTGCCAGGTAGGTTTACTTGCAGTTCAGAATTTGTGGTATACTTGGCAAAGTGCCTAGCATGTAATTCCTTCTACATAGGAAAAACCAATAGATCACTGAGAAGGAGAATTTATGAAGATTATTATGGAATAAAAAAGAAAGATTACAATAATGCATTGTTTAAACATACATTAGAATGCCCCAAGTGTTCAAAGTTTTTGTTTTCAGTAATAGACTATATTTCATCTGATTTCAATGGGGACAAAGAAGGAGAGCTTGAATACAAACAGCTCAAATGACAGATTCTGCTCAATGCATATAACAAACCTGGTCTCAATAGTGGGGTGAATTATAAAGTTTTTTTACTTAGAAAAGCAAAATATAATAAATGCAAGTAGAACTGCAGTTTTTATAAGTGTCTTGTAGTGTTTTTAGTTTGTTATTTATGTTATTTGTATAAAATACATTAACTGGTTAATTGAATAGTAATTTTTTGTCACTGAAGGTATTTAAGTGTTTGCCATTGGGATTATGGGTGTTTCTGATGAAGGGCATTTTCATGGCCGAAAGTGATTAAGCCTGCATTTGTGTCAATAAAAGGAAGTTTTCTTTGGGATTCACCACCTGACAGCTTTTGGAATTTATTGCAACATCTTGCAAGTGCTTTTTGTATATTTAACTTTGAACCTTCACTTGTACAGAGGCATATTTTCAGTTTGTTTTTCATAAAAAGAAAGATTTATTTACTTTTTTTTTTTTTTTTTTACTTTGAAACTGTAGCAAGCAATTTGCTACAGTTTAGACCACACAGAGCACTACAGGTCTTAGGTTTGACAGCAAATGTAATCCTGGCTTTAAAAGCTGGTATTGTATTACCGAGGGATCAGGATCAGATGATTGCCCCTTCCCTTAACACTTTGTGACTGAGGCAGTTGCCCCTCTTGCCCCACCGTAGACATGCTACTGTATGCTGTATGAATTCCATTTGGTGCCCATTTACCTCTCCCCTCATTTCCTAGACAGAGTGTAGTAAAAGGCATGACATGATGACATCCTTTCCTGCATCAACATATTGAAACCCTGTACACTGTATACCTCATCCCCAGCAGTATGGATTGCATTGCTTCACCTTGTGTATGGAGCCGTTGTGTCTGTCCCGTGTGTCATGTCTTGCTGTATGTGCACAGCCCTCAGGTGTACAGCTGAACATGATAGTGCAATGGTTTTGTGGTGTGCACCTATACCCACATACTCTAGCTGCTGTATGTTCCTGTACATTAGAAAGCATCTTGTCTTTTTTCAGTATGCTTGTTTCAAAGTAAATGTCCTAATGCATTAAACTCACAATTCCACAGTTGTTCATATTAGTATGGTCTCTTGAAGTATAGTGTTACCAATTACTGTCTTGCTAATTCAGGCCTCATTGTGTGGTAGTTATGTTAATGAGAGGATTTGTAGCAGCTGTCTGTGAATCACTACCTTAACACACCACACTATCAGTGCTAATCACTGGCTGTTCCCTGCCAGTCAAGGGGCTGTACACAATATGCTAATGCATGGAATCTGTGAAGCCAGTCTGGTTTTGGCTATCAGCACTGGTAAGTTAGGTAGTGAAACTGTACAGATGACTGAATGTGGGAAGGGTGGATTGGTAGAAGTGGGCCTCTCCCTATTCACTGAAAGAAGTCAGTGATTGGGTACAGTCTCGGCAGGAACTGCCCATAGATTTATTACAGTCAAACAGAATATATATGATCTAGCACAGGTTTCTTTGCAAGCTGATAAGCCTTAGTAAAGCAGCCAGACGTAGTCAGGAAATTCTACAAAAAAGACAAAGTGTAAGGGTAACCTGACTGCATTAAATACAGGAAAAAATAGACAGTAGGGAATTAAAAAAAGTTACCCGCTCTGAAACCAAGGAACATTAAGGACCGGTTTAGAAGCAGAGTTCAGAGGAATGGGCTTAGAATACGGCCATAATTATCTGCAGCATCTCTTTTAAACTGTATTTTAGTTTAGATGTACAAGTAAATCAGATGAAAAAAAAAAAGATAGTTAGGAGGTTATACCATGACAAACTGCATGACAATGCCTTCTAGTATTACTACTTCAGTGTTTAACAAAATGTTGAAAAGAAAGCATGATGCATCTGTTTTTAGAGCACAGTAACAATGGTAGAGATCAAAATATCGGATAAAATGAAAATAGCACAAGTTAGCAGAAAGTAGTTTGTGTCAGCATTATAGTTCACCACACAGTCTGCTCACATTTTATAGCCAATTGAAAGTGACCCTCATGTACTTAAAAAGAAACAAGGTACAACTATTTTATTATTGATCATCCACTCTTACGGTAGAAATTCCTAACAATAACTAAAGATTTAGAGGGAAAGATAATAGAATGGGAAAACGCCAGTAAGACACTTGGACTGCAGGCTGCAGATTACCTTTTCTATCAGGGATTGATACTGTAATATAGGAAAAGGAGGATCCTAAGTGAAAGACCTGCTCTGGCAGAGTATTTAGTTAAATCTAAAACATAAGCTGCTGTATAGAAGGGATAATTGGTAAGGCATATAAAATATTGCTTGATGACTATAGGAATCAATCAGAAGATCTTAGAAAAGATTGAGAAGAGAGACTGGCTAAGCAATTTACACAGAAGCAAAAGGAGGACATGCGTATGGCTCCCAAATATGCAACAAAGTTTAGAAGATTCAGAATTTTTACTTGGAAGTGCTTGCATACATATTTTTATACCCCAGGCAGACTCCAAAGTGTGTTTTCCTCAGGTAGATGTCAAATGTTGAAGGTGTGATGAGAAAGAAAGAGGTAATTGGGAACATATGTTTTAGGAGTGTAATGCATTGGCAGACTTTAAAAATTCCCTGCAGAGTACTCTGTCAGAAATATTGGGGTAGCGAATGGATGTTACTAAGGAAATCATTCTTTTGAGATGGGATACAGGATCTGAGTTGCCTAGACATAGTCAGGCCTTGTTGATTTTGATTCTGTTGGGTGCCAAATAAACAATTACTAGAAAATGGAAATCAAAGTATAAAGCAACTGTATTTGAAGTAGTGAATATTATAACAAAGATCGAGAAACTGGAAGTGGGATCTTTAGATAGGTGCAGGAAAAATACATGCAGAATAATGTTTTGGAGGAGGAGTGAGGTTTAAGAGAAGGCAGGAACTTAACAATTTATGTAATGTTGGATTGATGATAATTATATAAAAGCATTTATGTGATGTATAATGTTTGCAACTTTGAGCATCTTAATATGGTTTGTTTTCTTTTATATAAATATGTTTGCCTGTGTCTTAGCTGATAATTCAATAAAGGTGTTAACAATTAAACATAAAGTGCCTTCATGATTATGTCCAATTGACGCAGCCTTTCATAGGTTCATAGGTTCATACTAGGCTATCTGCCCTAGGGCATTTATAAGCCTAGCCAGAGTGTGTTTGGCTTTCGCCACCCATTTTAAATTAATTTTGCTATGCCCTTTTTCGAGGTTAGTATACTGTGCCTCTGTCTAACAGTGACACAGAAGTGATAAATCACCATGTACTACAAAGAATTATGAGTGGGTCTTGAGGTGAATTTCTTGGCATCTGTGAAAAGAATACATAATAAAGTCATTATAATGGCCGACACGCTCATATTCCTCTGTGTAACACCATGTACATTTATGTGGAGCTTTTCTCCTGGGTCTCCACTAAAAATGGGATCATACCCAGTCAGATTTTCCTGGTCATCAAAAACAAATAAATAAAATTAATAATTTCTAAAAGCACAGAGTACCTTCATTTGCATGCTACTTCTACGTAACACTGATCCTTCTTTAGGACCCTTCTAGAACTGACAAAACATTTCCTAAGTATCCCAGTTATAAATAAAGTTACCAATCACAGCCTTGCATCCTACAGACCTAGTTCTTTCTTTGCTTTTGCTTATAAAATCTGTGAAAAAACATGTATCTTCACAATTACAGAAACACATGGAGGCACAGGATTTTGTTTCCTAACATCAACAAGGTTTAAGAAGTGACTACATCACTAACACCTCACATCTCTCACTCAGTAACGGCATTTACAAAGCCATGGATGAAGGACAGTTTACACACGATATTTCTGCTGCTAAATTATTCAGCGCTGTAGCACACAATGGTCTAGTGCAACAAGAACCAAATGCATGACAACTACATGGAAAATAGGATATTCAAGGTCAAATGTAGACAGTCTCAATTGTTTCCATATGGAGCTGCAGTACCAAAAAAGTTCTAGCCAATGGTGGCTACTGTTTTCTATTGTTATACACTCAGCCATCTACTTCACTTGCACCATTAATAGCCACCTGTAGCAAATGAACCATTTAAACAAAGCCTCTGGAGCCACTGTTTCCATAGACCTGACTAAAGTATCTGCCTGACTCCACAACTTCGACCACAGCATTATTTCACAAAGTTAAAACCATGTTGTTTAGCAACACTTTCCTATTTATGGATCTGCCTTGCCTCTAAAATTGTTGACACTGTATCACTGTTCAAGTACCTGAAGACATGGCTGGAGTCTGTTTTTTGTCATTACAGATACTGTGACTAAAGTGATAAACAAAAATTGTAAACCACTTTAAACATGGTACCCAGTACCTAGCTTAACAGCTAATGAAAGTAAGATAGCACTTTGCAAGACAATAATTCCTACCTTAGACTCTGCCCTTCTACTTTATGCATAGATCTTTAGTTCTTATTCACTGCAGGTTGCCTAACACAATCTGTAGTTTCATGGGTAACTTCCCTAAATGTAGACGTCAGTGGCTAACAGCAGAAAAGGCGCATTGTCTTCCATTCGGTAACCAGATTAAACTAAAGTTCTGTACCTTCGGATTCAGACTGCTTTACTTACATTACTGCCTCTCACTTCATAAAACTAGAACTCTGAAATAATGAATCAAACTTTCACTCCTTCTGTGTTGTATTTCTCATACATATGCCATTCTAATGATTGCTTTGGCAAAGACTTCACCATATGTACAGATGGGGAACTACCTCCAATTACCGTTAATGTACCTGCTAATAGTAAACATGTTCAGCAACAGGACTATCATTTTCAGACCTCAAAGGCAACCACTATCGTGGAATCACTTTGTAACTCATTTAGCTTATTCGGTTTAACTACATGCAGGTGCATATTTAAATGATTTTTCTAGATCTGTATATGATCTGTGAAGTGTCAAAATGCACATTCTTTATTTACAGCAGCAGTTACTTGTTTAAAAAATGCTACAAAGTTTACAAAGCAGGACCTTCCCTTTGTGAAGCAATAATGATCTTAATCTAGTATAAAAAATAATAATTTTCTTCAACAGATATTTGATCACACTTCCCCTTACTTTATAAAAGTGCTTGTTAAGCTGGTGGGTCACTAATTATTTAGAAATGAAGGAACCATCCTTTGGTATATACGAGCCACTACTGTTTGTTGACAGCTTTTTAGTGCAAAACCATCTTTCACAAATCTGTTAGGAAGTATTGTAGAAGGACTGACAATGTTATTTTTCAGTTTTATGCAGAACCCCAGGCATATTGGTTCAACATTTTCAGTCTTTTGTAGAAAAAGGGAAAATGTAGGTTATGTTTGAATGACATCCCTAATGCATTATGTGGCATTCATTTACTACCACCACCGAGAAGCAAAATAGTTTTAAAAAGATTTTTATAAATCAAGAGCTTTTCAACCAAATTCAGCCCTGTCCTTTCTGAAAGAGTGTATTCAAACAACATGCCACTCAGAATACTTTATAATATGAAATTTCTGTTGCCACCGAAGTAATGACAAGGTATAACAATGTAGGATACGTGGAAGTCAGTTTCAAATTAAAGGAAGGCCTGTAGTCACTGAGAAATCACTCCTACTCTGACATGTTCTTCTAGGGAACCTTTCACTGTATTGACTTGTACAAGGTAAGACAAGAATGTGCAAAGGTGCTAGCAAACCTTTCATGCTTGTCTAGGTAGTTCCTTACTGTCTCTGAGCCACACATTAAAGGAATTGAGACTGTTCAAATGGTACAGTTATCACGAGTGCCATGCTACTGAAAAATGCTCTTTCTGACTGATGTGTCTGAAAAGTTTGCAGTTTTTCTGACAAACTACTTTATCATGAATAAGAAGCACATGAAATGTGTCAAAAAGTGTTCAAACGTATCAATTTATAGACCAGCTAAACAAGGTCCAAGAAGATCTGGATGTGTAGAATTATTGCTGATGTACAATTTCTAAGGCAAATCCACGTTTCTTTTCTTAGAAGCGTAAAGTACTTTTGAAACATAAGGCCAGATTAAAAAACTTCATCCACACTCTGTATGACAAAGGCTAGTGCAGAGTGAAATGCTAGGAAAAGGGATTCCCGCAGTTCAAAGGACTTGTGCCCAATGACATCTGAATTTGTAAGTTACAGAGCACCATGTGAGCACATGTCATGCTGCAGGTATGACAGTGGAATGGTACGGTAGAAAGTACACGAATACAGCTGCTACAGCATGTCAAAGATAGGAGCAAAACTATATCAAAGGTATGGAACAAGCAATGTCACTATACAGTTATACTGGTGCACTGCCAGAGAACGTGGACCACAGTTTTATTGCATCAGCATTTTTTTTATTGCATCATCATTTGTTGTACTACAAAGAATGCAGCTAGTTGCCTCAACCCAGTAGAAGTGAAACAGACATAGCACAGGGCATGACACTGACGATGAGGTCATGTTATATATTTACAAGTTCATTTTCTTATTTAAGATGCGGATGCTGCCCTTGTAAAAGATTACTCACTGTACCAGGTCTCCGCCTCACTTTGATTTACTTGAAGTTTCCATGAAACAAATGTTACAAAACATTTTGTATACATATACTTGTCATTACACATATCTTGCATTACACATCAGTACAGACCCAGCATCTCTTTGTAAGTGGTTGTCCAGCTGTGTTGGCTTTGGTGAAAAGTACAGGAGAGCATGCATTAATAATGGTAGAGAGTCGTCTGTGTACAGGCATGTAAAGAATGTACATTTTTCTATTTGTGTACCGTTTACTCTGTACTGTACTAGTTTGTACTTTTCTGATTTTTAGAAGCTATTTGCAGTCTCATGTCTTTTCTCTATTTTTGTAATTTTTTAAATTTTGTAAATGTTGTTTAAATAGGTAAGTTTTACACCTATGTAGTTATGCATATGACTGTCTATGTATTTGTGGGGCTTTTCTCTCTGGGTCTCCACTGAAAAAGGGCTTCGACCCAGTTGGACTAACCCGGTCAACAAATGTCAAATAAATAAATTTGTAATATACATGACACATTTTACATGTTTTAAAACTGAGAAGCTTGTTAGCCTGTTTCATATTAGAAAAATGCCATTTTCTCCTGGAGAACTCATAATCTATACTGTCATCCCCTGCTCTGTGCCTTGTTTTATACTATATATGTATATAGATTGTACCGGATTCCGTACAGATGCTCAACTGAGTCTTTCACCGAATCCCAATTTGGTGAGCATACTTATTTAAATGTTTTTGTTAGCTGTTTCCACTTGTATTTTCTTCTGACGAAGCTGAGGCAGGAGCCACGGCGAAAACGCTATTTTTTAAGAATAAAAACTTTTGCGTTAAAGAAGCTACTTTGAATTCTCAATTCCTTTGGTTAGAGTTGGC
This sequence comes from Protopterus annectens, assembly GCF_019279795.1. Lineage (NCBI taxonomy): Eukaryota > Metazoa > Chordata > Ceratodontiformes > Protopteridae > Protopterus > Protopterus annectens. The sequence goes on from NC_056744.1 coordinate 133,785,263, forward strand.
TTTTCGGCTACAAGGTTGCTGTTTTCCAGTTTCTTGCACCAGTTTGTTTGCTTTTTTACTACCGAAGCAGCAATTTCATGTAAGTATGCTTGTTGTTCCAGTCGTACTACGGTACGGTAAGGGAAAATTCCCTTTTTCCCACTGTAGTGCGACCTCGGAGTGAGAATATTAAAGTGGGGGTGTGGAAGATGCAGGGGGGCTTGCCCCCCCTGCGTTCAAGTAGATTTTGTGTGTGTGTTTTTTTTTTAACATACTTTAACAAAAGTGCTTTTTCGATGAAAGCGCTTTCGTTAAAGTGTGTTCAGTGGTAATGGATTCAGGCTTTTGATCTTTCGATCAAAAGTCCTAGATCCATTGTAACATAGTGTGGTGGTTCTCATTAAGAAACTCACAGATGTGTAAACACTGGTGTATAGGGAATGAGGCACCCAGAGTAATAGCTCTGGAGTGGACACCACGTTAAAGGGAAGACTATGGAGAAAAAGCAAGATATTGATCTGAGCAGAGAACTTCAGAGAAACAGCTACCAAAAAAGAATATTTTCCAACAGAATAAGTCTAAGAGTTAAATTGAGTTAAACGTATTTGTTAGGCATTTGCGTACACTACAAGGCTTTTTCTTGTATGAAGAAATATGACATTTTTATTTATTTGTAATAAACTACACTATTTTTATAAAAGCTACGGATCTCAACTGCTTTATTGTTCCTCTGAATATGCACATACACACAAAAAGCACACACACAAAACATTAATTTATATATATATATATATATATATATATATATATATATATATATATATATATATATATATATTCACACACATATATTATATACATACAGAGTTACAGATAGACATAGATATATAGAGAGTTAAAGATATATGTGCTACATGAGTCACTGATGCATAATCAGGTCAACTTTGCAGAGAGACAAATCAGACTAGTTCTAGTGGAGTTAGTTTTATTAGAAAATATTAATATGGGCATAAAGAAATGTAGAATTTAAAATACAGGATTCACCTTGACAAACGAATCACAAAGTTCTTCCTTGGGAACCCCCTGAATCCACTAATGGGGTCGCTGTGCGACTCGTCATTATTGCTACTTATATATTCCCATGTAAGGTTACACCACTTCAGAGAAAGGGAATACCAAATAGCTTAAATCCAAACTCAGGATTCTGCATTGTTATGACAGTAGCAAAGCTTTCTGATAAAGAAGTGTGCCTATATGCATGCCTGCAACACTGTACAATGTGTTTAGTGTGCACTTGTTTGGTGTGGTGCATTCTAGATGCATGTAAATATCCCTGCTGAAATCAGATAGCATTCTTCACCACACTGCATGCGGTATTATATTCTTGAATTGCACATGCTGGTGATGGGTGTACCTGTGTGCTGTTTCCAGAGTCTGTTTCTCAACATAATATTCCCTTCTAATTTTGGTCAATGCACATTTTCTCAGTAGAATTTTCTCTTGTATTACACATGTATATGCATTTCTGCACCCACTCTGAAAAAAATAAATGTTGAACCTGTGTCAGTCATTTGTGTGCTGCTTTGTTGTATTTATATATTATATCATGTTAAAATATTATCAAATATTCCATCAAGATCTGTAACTATTCCTTTGTTATATTCATGGAGTGTATATACTTCTAGTAGACAACCTCTAGACAGTATGTATTTATTTAACCATTCATTATGATACAGACGTATAGCTGTGTTTACTAGACTAGTTTGGTTTCTAATATGCTTTTTCTGCTATTTAAGAAGGAATGTGCATACTTATCTGTAAATTTAGTATAGAAATTCTAAAGTATTTTACCAACTGCTATGATGTTAGTTTTAGCTGTCATAAGCATGAGTATTTTGTTAATAATTCTGTTTTAGGCAAGCTTCTTTCGCAGATAGGGCTGTGGCCTAGGTGTCCTTACTTCAGCCAGTGGTCTGTATTCCTGAGGAGCAGATGAGCAGAGGGAGAGAAGCGATGTAGCAGTTCCTGCTTACATCTCTCAGGTAGGAGGATGAGGTGTGCATGCCTTGGGTACTCCTCCTAGGTTAGAATCCTTGGTAAATACAGAGGACCACATTGGAATACTCACTGTAATGTACAGGTCCTTCTCAGAGTCTACATCACTTGTTGAAATAGGAAACGTGCCTCTCGAAGGCTTATTTAAAGCAGAACACATACAGAGCTCTCCTCTCACATCTCTCTTCTCTACTTAAACCCCTACTTACACCCCTACCGTCATCTACCACCCACAGATAAAATCTCTGCCTACTGCACTCCTCTCCTCCTTCACAACCACTATTAATACAACAACCACCTCCTTCTCACCTGAATGCATTTACACTCAGCCTGCAAACTATCTGGTAACAACAAGAGGGGGGGTGAAGTTTGCACTGAATCTATCTGCCAGGATGCTGGCAATATCAGTGGGTTCAGTATATTTTGTGCTATTTTGCACTAGCTCAGAGCATATCTGTGAGTTGCCACTTAGATTCTTGACATAGCTAAAGAAGGCTTTGTGGTTATCTTTCAAATCCTTGGCTATTTTTCTTTCAAAGCTAGCCTTGGAGGATTTTATGAGGGACCTTAATTTCTTACTGATACTGATCTGGGATATCTTTCCTTCTTGGGATTTGCTTTTTTCTGAACTAGTTTCCTTCTTCATTGTATAGCCTGTTTATGGCAGGGGTCCACCAGACTGGTTTCCTTCTCTTAGGGGAGTGAGTTTTGGTTTTGCTAGGGATGGCACGATTCATGCATCCTTGTAGGTGCTCATAGAGTGCATTTGTAAAGGTTTCTGCATCTTGGGCAGCATTATCCTTTAGCGTGAGGGCTGTGAAACTTACCACCTCTGTCTTAAGTAAGGTGAAGTTTGCTTTAGAAAAGTTTTTTACTGTGGTTTCCTTAGTTGGGGGTGGTGGTGGGGTGTGGACATCCAGAGTGATTAGTTTATGGTCTGATCTAACCAGTGATGGGTTGACCTCTGGTGTGGAACACCTGTCGCCCATGTGGGTGATGACCAGGTCCAATATGTTTTCACCTCTGGTAGGGGAGTTTACCAGCTGATCCAGAGCATTTGAGTTGATAAATTCCAGGAAGCGCTGGACCTGGGAGTTTGTACTTGAGTAGTTTTCTCAGTTAATGGTAGGGTAATTGAAATCACCCAATATCAGGGTGTTCGGTAGGACCTTCATGTTTTCCAGTGTCTCCAGAAAGGCGGAGTGGTGGTCCTGGGTCATGGATGGTAATCTGTAGCAGGCCACAATTTGCATTGCAGATTTGCCTGATGTTAGTTGCACATGGATGATCTCAGAGGTATCATGCTGCGCCACTAACCTGGAGGTGTAGGTATCCTTGATGAATATGGATACAGCCCCCCCTTTTGTGTTTTGGTCCATGTTCTGTGGCCAAAATGTGTTATATGAGATGTAGCTCAGTAGTGCTGGGGTGCTCTGTGGAGCCTTGAACCAAGTTTCAGTTACTGCACAGATGTCGACGTTCTCCATACTGAGGAGTGCTTTGAGCACATGCATTTTGAGATTTAAACTCCTGGCGTTGAGTAGCATAACCCTCATTTTTTTATTTGTGTTGTTTACGGAGGTGGGTTTGACTTTTGAGCCTTGCTTAAAAAAGGCACTATGGGGGCAGCAAGAGCCTTGGCCAGTATTTGAAAGCCTAGGGATGACAGGTGCAAGCCATCTCTTGCAAAGCAATGAGGCCTGTCGAGCATGTCTTCCTAGGCTGACAGACACTGGATCCCCTTTGAATGACACCAGAAGCTTAGCCAATTGTTGAAATTGATAATTATTTCTTTATACTGCGGTATCATTTTTGGTGGCGGGCAGTATGCTACTCAGGGTCAGGGTCATACCCGCCTGGGCTATATGATCAGAGAGCTCTTCCGTGTCTCTCTTCATGTAGTCCAGGGAGGTATGTCTCAGGTCATTCACACCAACATGAACAATGACAGAGTCATATTTGTACTTGTTCTGGAGTGACCTGAGTGCTTGTGTTATGTGGCGGATTCTGGCTCCCGACAGGCAGCTAACAGTAACCTTCTCCTTGTCCAGCCTAGTGAGTGGGATGTCAGTCTGCCTGACTATAGAATCAGCTATTACTAGTGTGTTAGGTATGTTATTTTGCCTTAAGGGCTGTGATTGTGTGGCACACTGATTTTGTGTTTTATGTGTTGTCTGGTTTGTGACAGGAGGTGCAGGTTTTTTGGGTGTCTGCTTTGGAGGTCTGTGATGCTTTTACAGGTTTTTATTTAGAGCCTCCGAGTAAGATTTTGTATATTTATGTGTATTTTTTGCCAGTGCTGGTTTAGTATGTCTGTGTGTGGCTGGATGTGTGGTACAAGTGTTAACCTTCTCCTCATGACTTCTTGTTCCAGTCTTGGGTGGAGAGAGCTTAGCCCCAATTTAGCTATATAATTGCATCTTTCGCATATGTTAATGTTTTGTGGTAGGAGGAGAAGGTTGTCTGCGTACATGAGGCAGTTGTAACATTGCCGCAGGATACCCAGGTTCACCACCTGGACTGGAGAGTATACCTGGAAATTGTCCTTTGGTCATGTCTGAATAGTAGGGTGAGCTGCTTAGTCACTTGGTTGGTGAGGGGTGAATAATGAGCCTTGCCCTGCTGGGCAATCAAGTGTCGGGGTATATTAGTGCTTGCTATTAGGTCTGAGCAAGGGCTGGACTGTAGGATGCTTTGTAAGTGCTTAGGTTGAGAGTTAGACTACTTTCAAAGGAAAAACTGAAGAGGAGACTTGGTGGAGCCGGGATAAATTTAGCCCTAGCTAATCGGCGCTGCCCGGATGTGCAAAACCATGCAAACGCAGTTTTTATAGCAGGGAAATGAAAGAGATAGAAATTAGCCCAAAATGGCCCACAAACTACTAACTTCTGGGCTGGAACCACTCCTCCAGGGAGAGATGGCTGCTCAAAGCTCCCTCTCTCACAGGTGAACAAGTAAGGTGAACAAGTAAGGTATGGGCAACTCAGAAAATTGTAACAGCCGTGAATTCAGCACTAGCCTGCAAACTGGACGATACTAGCTTAGAAAGGTGGGAACCAAGGAAAGATTTTTTTTTTTGAAAAGATAAGGCAAAAACAATAAAAAATACACTTAAAACAGCAAAATTAAAGCCTCCAATGTCCCTACAAAAAGTCACCCCATTATCCTAATACTTCTAGTGAGGGAGGGGGACTATTGAACCCATTATAAGCCCATCTCCCCTTGCCTGCTGTCTAGTAAATGCACAATGCATAATAAAAAGCAAAACTGACCTGGTAAATGCCTTTATCATATAACATAACACAGACTAAACTTCTATCACAGAATAATGTATCTAAAATAACAACCTCTTTTAAATCACTTTATTCCTAATTGCAACTACTTCCTAATGGAAAACCAAGACTAAGGAACAGTGTAGCAACCCTTCTTCTATACAAGTCTGTGGCTATTACAGTGTCATTCTGCCTCCCAAGTTAGCTAGTAAAAATACAGCACGTAAGCAACCACTTCATCTCACATTAAACTTACCTCCATCCTCCTGCATCCTTAAACAAATTTAATAGCCTTCTTCACAGCAAAATCTCTAAGTCTAAAAACTTAACAAACCTGATTCTTCTATGAGACTTCACCTTAAAGCTATTTATTGCCATACATACTGATGCCCTTGGCATCCTAACTGACTTCATGCTTAACCAGTTCATACAGCAGTCCACTCACCCTGACTTAAACAACCAGCTCTTTACATGATCTAATCATCACTGACAATCCCTCCCTCGTTAAAGACGTCACCATCTACTCTCCTATCCTCAGCATTCAGTTCCCCTGAACCTGTCATACCTATCCTTGTAATGCTGCATTCTTTTAGAGTGAGGTCAAAGAAAAGCTCAACACTGTCCCCTTCTTCTAAAATCGATTAATTTAAACTCTATCAAGGTCAGTTTTGCTGCGGAGTCATTCACATCAACCCTCAAATCTCCATGACACTTCCTTCCCACTTATTTCAAGACTTCACAAACCTAAAGAGTGTCTGGTTCATCATCAAACTAAAAGCTAAAGTTGAGTGTCATGCCTGGAAAGATGATCCTATCCCAGAAATATGACAATCCTTTATTCAGCTTAGAAACCTAGGTAAACAAGCCACAAGATGCCACAAAACTTAAATCATGAAATCCAAACATGACTCACTAATCAAAAATTTTAAGCAATTCTGGAAAAAGATAAATGGAATATCTAAAAGAAACTTTCCTAGAGTTCATGAAATGTCTGCATCAAAATTCACAGCATTCAACCTTCTCGCAACCTCCACACATAAGTTCTTAATAACCCAGAGCCTCCAATTTATATTCCACCCTTTTACATTGAAAACATGCACACCAAAGACATTGAGATAATCCTTAAATTCATATTGGCAGTCTGGCACTGAAGGCCTATACCATTGGTTAATTTTCCACTGCAGGGAAGTCATCATAATTCCCCCTTAAACATACACACACACACACACACACAAACATATATATATATATATATATATATATGGATATATATATATATATATATATATATATATATATATATATATATATATATATATGGGTCTACCTGACAACATCGACACTTCAGAACACAGACAACAACTTCACCGACACCACATAATCGACAGTTCACAAACACGACACCTCATACACTCGACACATCATAACAACAAACAAAACAAATCCCCTGTCCAAAACCCACACACACAACACAAGCACACCAAAATCCTTACAAACCAACACTAACCCTTACATACACAACTATCTATAACCCTAACCGAAACCCTAACCCTAAGGTCTGTCACTATCGCACACTCACCTAACCCGTGCCCTAACCCTAACTCACTTAACCTGCCCCTAACCCAAAAAATATCACTACTGCACCCTTACCTAACCTGCGCCCTAACCCTAACTCACTTATCCCACCCCTATCCCTACAGACCGTCAACATCGCACACTTACCTTACTCGCACCCTTACTTAACCCATGCCCTAACCCTAACTCACTTATCCCACCCCTATCCCTACAGACCGTCAACATCGCACACTTACCTTACTCGCACCCTAACGTCCGTCACTACCGCATACTTACACATCCTTTCCCCATCTCAGTGTTCTCAGTGTCTGTGTTTTCCTCCGTCGGTCTTCTGATTTGTCGATCTTCTAAGTCGTTGTCGGTGTTCTGAAGTGTCGATGTTGTCAGGTAGATCCATATATATATATATATATATATATATATATATATATATATATATATATATATCGATTCACTTTACATGCTTGATGTTTTTAAATGTTAAAATTCATATGGCTGAGACCATATAATCAACGTTTTAAAACATCAAACCTGTAAAGCAGAGATCTCCATACAGTGTAGAATGGGTAATTGTCCCTTTTCCTCGCTGTAGTGCGATCTCAGAGCTGGTGTATTTAAATAGCGGGGAGCGTGGGGGGGTGCAGGCAGACTTGCTCCCCAGCAAAAACATCCTAGAAATTTTTTTGCGTTGTTTTTGTGTTTGCTTTACAAGTTCGATGTTTTAAAATGTCGATTATATGTTCTCGGCCATATGAATTTCGACGTTTTAAAACGTCGAGCATGTAAAGTGAATCTGATCTTCCACACTTACTTCTTTTTCTTTACGTAGATGGCATGATCCTCTACCACTCAAACCAATCACTCCCAGTATATGAAAAAAAATTAAATCAGACTGTCTTTCATCCATCCAGTCGATAACCAACAAACTGTTTTACTTAATTTCTCTTAAATGAAAAACACACTCTTTGGGGCAAAGAGAAAAAAAATCCACTGCATATTATTGACTACAAAAACAATATCATTGGAAATACCAACACACTCATATGTCTAGGCATTTGGTTAGACACTAACTGAAGTTCACTTTCCATATAGATAACACAAGGAAAAAATAAAGATACTATTATTATGGGCCTGCAAATTTCACCCTTTCTCTCCAAAACTATTAGAATAGCTACAGGTAAAGGTATTTTTTTTCCTCTCAGAACTACTCAACAGCATCGTCATCAAAAAACCTTGAAAATCATACAAACATTTGAAAATAGAATTGCTACAAAACACTAAAGAAAGATAAATAGTTTCCATTCAAACTACAAAGTGACCTTTTGTTAGGCTCTCAACATTTCAAACTTCTACATAACCAAACCATTTTTCCCCTGACATCCAAACTAATTCAACTTCCCCTTGCTACAACCTTGCTACAACCTCAGGAATCCTAATATTTCTACTCCCTCATTACAACCTCCCAACAATAAACAACCTGTCAAAGATCATTACTTTGCAATCATTGGCACAAACTATGGGACTCTCTCCCTCCTATTATAAACAAGCGCACACACATACTCATCACTTCAGCCAAAGTTGAAAGTCCACCTTAACAAAGCAGTGAAATGCTAATGCCATCTCTCTGGCAACATTACATCACCCCTCCACAGTCTCCCTCAGCCCCCACTAGCTGCCTGACCACCACATCCTCTTTACATTATATACCTTTGAATTTTATACAGTATATTTTCTTATACTTTTTGTAAATTCACCTGGGCTGCGACTGATATTGGTCCAGTGCAGCAAGAGCTTGTATTCATATTGTTTCATTGAAAGTCCAAAACCTCAAGTACCAGAAATAATCTCATTGCCAAGATCAAAGCAGAAAACACTGAAATAAGAAAAGCAACCAAAAAAAAAACTTTTTTGCAGTGGGGACAAGCCATTCTGCAGCCCTCACATGGGGGGGGGGGGGCTGCATCCCCCCAGCTAATAATAAATATATACTAATACCGAGATCACTGTACAGTGGGGAAAGGCCAAATTCCCCAAATCCTGCCGTATCACTATCTGCTTCTGTCTTGTAGGTCTGGAAATTTCTCATGCAAGATTTTGGGATTTTGATAAAATGATGGCCTTCCCAGTGGTCTACCCCCAGTTAACAAATTCAAATAAAATAAACAAAATTAAAAAAATGGTACAGGCCCTACCTGGTGGTGCCAGAGAGGCATAAAGAGTAAAATGCCTGATTCCCTTAACAGAATTAAACTAGCTGCGTTGCTTGGCCCTCACCTGCATTGGACTCTAGACTACCTAGCAAATGAATGGACCAATTGGGCAGGTAGAGGGTAAACCTGATTGGTGGCAACAGAACAAGGAGAAAAAAACAGTAAAAAATAAATAAACTTGTGAGCAATGGAATGGATGAATGAATAAATAATAATCTACCTCTATGCACATTAGTTGTAGGATTATGTAAAATGTTTCATGTTCTTTCTCCATCTTTACTAACATTTCTTGCTATTCTTTTTAGGAACATAGACAGGCACTGGGTGGCAGTGAAGAGTTACTGAACAGCTGGGTAACTACAGCAGAGCTAGTAAGGGAGACTTCTAGAAAGGTGCTTGGTGTGACATCTGGACAGAGGAAGGAGGACAAGGAGACCTGGTGATGGAATGAAGAAGTACAGGAGAGTATACAGAGAAAGTGGTTGGTGAAGAAGAAGTGGGATTGTCAGAGAGATGAAGAAAGTAGACAGAAGTATAAGGAGATGAGGTGCATGGCAAAGAGAGAGGTGTCAATGGCTAAGGATAAGGTGCATGGAGAGTTGTATGAAAGGATGGACACTACGGAGGGAGAAAAGGACCTGTACCGATTGGCTAGACAGAGGGGTCCAAGCTAGGAAAGATGTGCAGCAGATAAGGGTGATAAAGGATAATGAGGGAAACGTACTCACAAGCGAGGAGAGTGTGTTGAACAGATGGAAAGAGTACTTTGAGGTGCTGCTGAATGAAGAGAATGAGATAGAGAGAGAAGGGTGGATGATGTGAGGATAGTGAATCAGGAATTGCAACGGTAAGGATAGCTATGAAGAGGATGAAGAATGGAAAGGCTGCTGGTCCAGATGACATACAGTACCTGTGGAAGCATGGAGGTGTTTAGGAGAGATGGCAGTGGGGTTTTTAACCAGATTGTTTAACAAAATCTTGGAAAGTGAGAGGATGCCTGAGGAGTTGAGAAGTGTATTGGTACCAATCTTTAAAAATAAGGGTGATGTGCAGAGCTATAGAAAGGATAGAGGGATAAAATTGATCAGCCACAACATGAAGTTATGGTAAAGAATAGTGGAAGCTAGGTTAAGAAGGGAGGTGATGATTAGTGATCAGCAGTATGGCTTCATGCCAGGAAAGAGCACTACAGATGCGATGTTTGCTATGAGTGTGTTGATGGAGAAGTACAGAGAAGGTCAGAAGGAGTTGCATTGTGTCATTGTGGACTTAGAGAAAGCATATGACAGGGTGCCTAGAGAGGAGTTGTGGTATTGTATGAGGAAGTCGGGAGTGGCAGAGAAGTATGTAAGAGTGGTACAGGATATGTACAGGGGTAATGTAACAGCGGTGAGATCTGCAGTGGGAGTGACAGATGCATTTAAGGTGGAGGTGGGATTTCATCAAGGATCAGCTCTGAGCCCTTTCTTATTTGCAGTGGTGATGGACATGCTGACAGACGAGATCAGACAGGAGTCCCCGTGGACTATGATGTTTGCAGATGATGTTGTGATATGTTGTGAGAGTAGGGAACAGGATGAGGAGACCCTGGAGAGGTGGAGATATGCTCTAGAGAAGAGAGGAATGAAGGTCAGCAGGACTAAGACAGAATATATATGTGTGTGAATGAGAGGGAGGGTAGAGGAATGGTGAGGATGCAGGGAGTAGAGGTGGTGAAGGTGGATGAGTTTAAATACTTGGGGTCAACCGATCAGAGTAATGGTGAGTGTGGAAGAGAGGTGAAGAAGAGAGTACAGGCAGGGTGGAGTGGGTGGAGAAGAGAGTCAGGAGTGATTTGTGACAGACGAGTACCAGTAAGAGCGAAAGGGAAGGTCTACAAGAGGGTAGTGAGACCAGCTATGTTATATGGGTTGGAGACAGTGGCACTGGCAAAAAGGCAGGAGTCAGAGCTGGATGTGGTAGAGTTAAAGATGTTTGCACTGGGTGTGACGTGGGTAGACAGGATTATGAATCAGTATATTAGAGTGTCAGCTCAGGTTGGATAGTTTGGAGACAAAGCCAGAGAGGTGAGGTTGTGTTGGTTTGGACATGTGCTGAGGAGGGATGCATAGTATATTGGGAAAAGGATGCTAAGGATGAAGCTCCCAGGGAAGAGGAAAAGAGGAAGGCCTAAGATAAGGTTTATGGATGTGGTGAGAGAGGACATGTAGGTGGTTGGCGTGACAGAGCAGGATGCAGAGGACAGGAAGAAATGGAAACAGAAGATCCGTTGTGGTGACCCCTAATGGGGACAGCTGAAAGAAAAAGAAGAAGAATTTCTTACTGTCCATCTAATCAGTCCTGTTCATTTTGCATAACTGTCTAGCAGCAGTAGTATTTTGTGTACAAAGTAATATGCTAGCATATTTTCTTTACAATTTCTTGTTTTACAGTTGTAAAAATACAGATTTTTTTCCCCAAATTTGGAAAACTATCAGCAAAGAAGATAAAACCTTCCATGTTGCCCAGTTTCATAGTCATTGCTTTATTTATTTATTTATTTTGTGCAGTCCCTCCTCCTCTTAAAAAAAAAAATAATAATACTGATGTTTCTTTACCACCTGACCAAAGCATTAGAACATGTAAGGGGAAGCACTAAGAGTGATTACATTGGCTATATCAGAGATAGTCTAGGGGTAGTGCTGTCCCAAAGCATCTGAAGTGAGGACCAGCCTAAAGCAATGCTAAAAAGGGATATTATATAGCACAGACAACATTTATTTAGCAATAAAACTGGTCCTCTGTTCCTTAAAGTAACTAGGTAGATGTTTCATCCTAGTAACTAATCATGCCCCATTACAATGTCTGAGTAACCAGGCAGATGGCATACACAACTGTACCGATGGGTACATTCCCTCTAGACATTACAGTACACAGTAGCCCAGTCGCCTTAGACTTACACATGCCATGGATTCAGAAAGAACCCCACATCTACTGGTGACAGCTGCATCCAAAAGTGGCTGTTTCCACCATACAGGCAATTCTGATTCAGTGATAGGTCAGCTAGAATGAGAAAATACCTCATTATTAGTAATTTGCATATATCTGAATCACACATAACTACTAAGAGTGTAATTCATCACTTTTCTGTGGTAGTCAACACTGATGGCCCATGCATTGGGTTGGCAAAGGCATTCCCCCTGTTCAGATTCTCTCTCTCACACACACACACACACACACACACACACACACACACACACACACACACACACACACACACACACACACACACACACACACACACACTGTCATACCTTTTATCTGTTCCTGAGTTGACTGAAAGTCCCAGATGTATTCTATTATTTTCCCTGCATCTTCTACATCACAGATGATTACAGTCAGTCAATAATGTTAGACGTTAGAATTTTGTTCTTCTTACTGTTCATAAAGCGCATCATGAGGCAAGACTTGTTGCTCTATTAACTTTTTGTGTGGGTCCAAGTAGATGTTTACAAATTCTCCCTGGTGTCATCTAGAGTTCCCCTCCCCCTTCTGTCTTAACTCTCCCTGATTTTACAGACATCTCCCGCTGTTGTCTGTTATTTTTGCCCTGTTTGTCATCATAAGTCATACATCATTGTACTCAGTAATGATTGCCAGACATTAGAGTTTCATTTTTTTGTGTAAAAAAACAGCCTGATGCACTGACCTACTGGTTAGTATAGTATAGTATAGTATAGTATAGTATAGTATAGTATAGTATACTATAGTGGATTAAGGCTCCTGGTTGCTGTATGAAAGGAGCAGAATTTGAATCATCCACCCTGTTTTAATTTAACATGTTTTTTTCAATGACATAATACATAAGGGTTATACCTGCTGTCAAATGGTTGCACAAAGAGGTATCTCTCTGCTAGAATGCTGTATGTGAGTGTTGAGGGTATAAGGTTTGAAATGTTTTGTGAGTGACTTTAAGGCATGATATAAACAGCTATCCCAGTTGTCTAGTGTTCCTCTGCCCTGTCTTTTATGCTGCAAAACTTTGTACTACCGTATTTCTCCGTAAATAAGACCTAACCAGAGAATAAGGCCTAGCATGGTTTTCCAGGGTGGTAATGATATAAGCCCTACGTGTTGAATTATAAAATAATATTATTGACACCTGTTGACTAAGGTTATCATACCCTGCTCGTCATTTTTGGACCATTCGGACACCCAACCTCTCTTTGCAGAAAGTCGTAAGATTCTTTCCCCAGGAGTCCTCCATGATTCTTACTCTAACCCTAATTCTCACTCACACTTGACGTTTGAAATCCTTAGCTCATAAACACTGGCAAGTGTACTTTGATTGGTGAAAGTACAGACAACGCACACAAAATGTGCGCATTTGATAACAAATGGGTGTGGTTGTGTCTTCTTAACTGTCACCATTTGTGTTGCCACTCCTGTCTCATAAGTCTTCAATTAACCCCCCCCCCCAGACAAGATGAGTGCAAAAAGAAAGAGCTATTCAGTCGAGTACAAGAAAGGAATCATGGAGGACTCCTGGGGAAAGAATCTGATGGCTTTCTGCAAAGAGAAGAAGTTGGATCTCCGAATGGTCCGAACATGGTGAGCAGAGTACGATAACCTCAGTCAACAGGTGGACGAGGGAAATGCTAAGAAGTGCAAGTGTGGATCAAGTCAGCAACCATTACTTCCTGAGCTGAAAGACATCATCTGTGAATGGATTGCTAACAGGAGAGTAAAGGCTTTGGTTGTGCGCAGGGCTGATATTCAAGCATTTGCTCTTGCAATGGCACCACAGTTAGAAATATCCCCAGAAGAATTCAAAGCATCACAACACTGGCTAGAAGGCTTCCTTCAGCGATATGAACTGTCTCTAAGAAGATCAACGACATGTTCAAGCTGGAAGATACTGAAGTTATTAAAATGCACTTGGATTCAAGTCCTTTGTTGATGGCATCGACATTTCTAAATACCAACTCTCCAACATGATTGCTATGGATGAAACTGCAGTGTTTATGGGCCAAGGATCACAAACAACAATTGATCAGAGGGGTGCCTTGTCAATCTACATTCCCTCCACTGGTTACAAAAGTGCATGTGTTACCTGTATTTTGGCAATTCATCTAGATGGAAAGAAACCCCCACTGCTAATCTTTAGTAAGGGAAAGAAAGATAAGAATGAACATGTTTTAGGGATTTACATTCTTAAAACCGAAAAAGCCTGGTGCACACAAGCAGTTATAAGGACGTAGGTCAATGTAATGCTGCCACTTGTTTTGTGAAGTGGCGAAAGAAGTCTGCTAGTCTGGGATTCAGCCAGCACTCACTGTGCTAAAGACATGAAGAACTTTCTTGCACAGAGAAGAATAGATCAAATAATGATTCCCACAGGAATGACTGCCTATCTCCAGACTCTTGATACTGCAATAAACAAGCCATTCAAGGACTATTTGCGCATGGAACTCAATGACTACATTGAAAATAGAATGGAGAGAAATTAGCATGGAAACTTTGAAGCCTGGCCTGCAAGAGGTTGTGACTTGGGTGAAGAATCCATGGGATAAAATCACTGACAGCTGTGTTGCCAATGCACTACGAGCAGGCTACATGGACAAGCAGTGCTCATTTAAGGAGAGCTCTTTTGCTAGGCATGACAGATTGGGGCCAATGGTTCTACAGGAAATGGAGTCACAAAAAATTCAGGCCAGAATTCGGGGGTTGGAGACTTATGACAATGTTCCAGAAGAAGATGACATGACTGTATTTGAATAACTTTTCTGTTATCGGGGCAACAAAATGGATTGCTTCTGCTTTCAGCTGCCAGACTGCTCTTGTCAGTTTTTTGACTTTATTGTATTAAGATAACATTTCATTATCAAGGGGTAATTACAAAGTAAGGCCACTAGTTCCCAGACTTCATTTTTATGACTTTCCATCATTCTTCTCTTATGGTTTGGGTAAGGAATAAAGAAAACATCATCACTCAGAAAGCGGCAGTTATTCACCTGTTTTATTCCCCTCCTCTGACACACATGTATTGAGATTTTTCTGCACTTTCTGTTAAGCATGAAATATTGCACTATGAAAGCCAAGGTGTAGATATTCTGAAGTTGAAATGTTTGTTGCACTGTTTATGTAGAATTCTCACACAACTGTTAACGCATTACCTAGAACTGTTGCCCAATAACGGAAAAGTACATGAATAAATGTCAGTTTGTGTACATGAATAAATGTCTATTTGTGTACATGAATAAATGTCTATTTGTGCACATGAATAAATGTCAGTTTGTGTACATGAATAAATGTTGATTTATGTACATGAATAAATTAATAAATGTAGATTGTTGTACGGGGTGTAAATAAGGCACCCCCTGATAATAAGCCCTAATGCGTATTTTGGCAGGGGGAAAAGTATAAGACCCGGTCTTATTTTTGGGGAAATACAGTATACGTTTAAGTGCCTTTAGAGCATGATATAAAGAGTATGCCCTGGTGTTTAGTGAACCCCCACAGCGCTGCATGATTTGCTCATTAGGCTAGGGTTTGTGCAGTTATGACAGCACCCCCAATACATACATTCATTCATACATGAACACACTAAGCTCCCAACCTGAAAATGCTCATGAACACTCCCATATGCACACATACCTACCCTATCTGTCCCCTAACTAATCCTCCAACTGTTACTGTCAGATGCACACTGACCTTACACCCTCATATCTTTACATACACTCACACTTGTAGCCACACACATACACTCACATGCACATACCCCCTAACACTACCTGTCCACTGAACTCCCCTGCATTTACCAGTAATATGTTTGGATAAACATGAGCTAATGATTGCACTCATTATCACAGGTTGCCAATGTAACTTATACAGCTGAATGATTTTTTTGGACTTGTGGCTGCATAAATGCCTTATTGCAGGCATTTATGGGGGTGAGCATATGGCTAACTACCAAATGCCACTCTCCCAGCATGTCTAATTGGTGTTTGCAATAGGTCACATAGCTCACTGAGGTGTTGTACGTCTTTGTGGTGCTGCCCCACGTCAGGGCTACCTCTCAATCGGAAATTGCTCTGTATGGCATGCACCAGGTGTACAACTCATGGTAAACGTTTTGAATCTGACCAATGGTTTCTTAATTATTAGCTGACAGTGTTGGGAAAACTTTCTGTTTTATGATGTGCAACTTATGTTTCATTTGTTTTTCTAGTACTTATTGAAATCTGCAAGCATGGAACATTTGCTAACAAATCAGTTGACAGATAACCAGTCACCTGCAGTTGAAATCCCCTTAATTGTGTCATTTACATAATCTTCTTTATCAAAAATGAATCGGCCTGCCATGCCAGTCAAATTACTACTGAGATTGTTATTTGGATTTTTGACCCATGCCTTTGAACTTTCATTGGAGTTACCACAACTATTAACCCCAGCACTGGCTTGGCAGCCCCAGACATTAATACAAAGATGGCCTTCCTACCCTCTTATAGGTTCATAGGTGTGTACTAGGCTAACGGCCCTGGAGCCTATATAAAACTAGCCCCAAAAGATTCACTTGCATCATGCTGCCCAAAGTTAGTTCCCAGCACCCCTGTCAAGCAAGGCCACTGAAGTGGTCCCCAGGGTGAACTTCCTATTGCCCATCCACTCATCAAGATTTCTCTTAGAGGGCCAGTGAAGTGCTCTGCTTGACGTGAATGGGAAGTTTGTTCCAGAGTATTGGAAATCTCTGGGTTAGGACCCTGTCCCTCCAGCATGTTCTGTTTATTGTGATAATGAGGTTTAGGTCCCTGGAGCATTTGGCATGGATGGATTGGGATTTCTTTAGGTGTAGCATATCTAGCAGCTCTGGGTCAGACATGGCTTTGTAGGTCAAGCAGAGATTGCCTCGCAGTAGGCGATAAGAGACAGAGTATGGCTGGAGTTTTTTGAGTCTGTCCATATAGTGCATGTGTCTAAGGCCTAAGATCCTCTTTTATGAGATATTTTTGTGGCCTTTCCAGTTGTTGTAGGTGTCTAATGAGGTACATACCAAATGAGGCATTGTATTCTGTAATAGATCTAATGAGGGATGAGTAGAGAGGGATTATGACCTCTTTCTTTCTGGATAAGAAACCTTTTGTAATGAGATGTGCCACATAGAAGGACTTTCTGATTACAGTGACAATGAAGTTATCAAAGGAGAGGTTGCTGTCAATCTGTGTCCCCAGGTGTTTAGTGGACTACCACCTATGTGGTAGTTCATGGGCACCAAATTTTTCCCTAAGGGATGACAATGCACTTTTTTGGCATTGAGCTTGAGGCCATGGTTCTGGCACCAGTCATTGGTGTCAGTGAGGCCTTTTTGTAGAATGTCTACATCAGTTGGAAAATCAATAATGGCTCTCAGTTTGCAATCATCTGTGAACTTGGTCAGCCAGAGTCCCTTTGTGTTGGGTTGAACTTCAGAGAAGTAGATGACAAACAGGAGAGATCCTAGGCAGGATCCATGTGGGACACCACTTGTAACTGGTCAGTAGTCAGATTTGGAATCCCCTACTTTCACAGTGTGGGTTCTATCAGTGAGCCATTTGGCAACCCATCTTATGACATAGGGGTTTAGGCCTAGTTTAGTGAGTCTATCTATGATTCCTGAGTGAAGGATGGTGTCGAAGGCCTTGGCAAGATCTAAGCAGGCTGTGCAAACTACCTTACCCTCATCCACAGCTCTGGTGACAGACTCAAAGAAGTCTATCAGGTTGAGCAGGCATGAACTGCCTTTTACAAACCCAAACTGTGTGGGGTCCAGAGTTTGGAGAATCCCTATGTCCTTATTTATAAGGTCCATGATGATGCGCTCCATAGCCTTACATATCAGACTCGTCAGACTAATGGGGTGGTAGTTCCCAGGGTCTATAGTCCCTCCCTCTTTGTGTAGTGGGATGACCATAGCAGTGTGCCATTTGGTAGGAACAAAGCCTGAAATGAGGCTGTGATTGAACACGGTACTCAGGTATGGTGCCAGTTCACTTTGTAATTCATGTAGAACACAGCAAGAGATATTATCAGGTCCAATGGAAGCTGTATTCTTGGCTTTGGACAGTGCATTTTTTACCTGTGTAGCCATGATAATAGGGACTTGGCATTCCTCATGTATTGTGATAGGCCCTTTAGGTGGTGAAAGGGGGGTAAAATTTGCACTGAACCTGTTGGCAATATCAGTTGGTTCTGTATATGTATTGCCATTGTGCTGTAACTCAGAGCAGATCCGAGTATTGCCATGTAGATTCTTGGCATAACTATAGAATGCCTTGTGGTTGTCTTTAGAATTTGCAGCAATTTTGTTTTCGTAGCTAGCTTTAGAGGATTTGATAATGGATCTCAGTTTTTTGCTGAGGCTGACCAGGGAGTTTTTCCAGCCTTGGGACTTCACCCTTTTCTGCAACAGTATTTTCCTTCTGTTGTAGAGTTTGATTATGGTGGGGCACCACCAGATTGGCTTCCTTTTTTTGGAGGACAACGTCTTGGTCCTGTTTAGTATGGCCCATTCCATGCACTTGTATATGTGCTCATACAGTGCATTGGTGTATGATTCAGTCATGCACCTATTTTCCATTTGCATGGATGTCATGAAGTTAGCCACCTCTGTTTTTAGAAGTCCAAAATTGGCTTTGGAGAAGTTTTTTACAGTGGTTTCTTTTAGGAGCGGTGACAGTGGGATGTGGAGATTTATGGTGATTAGCTTGTGGTCAGATCTGACCAGGGAGGTGTTGATTACTGGTGTAGAGCAATGGTCACCCATGTTAGTAATGACCAGGTCAAGGATGTTTCTACCCCTGGTGGGGGTAAGAATAAGTTGGTCCAGGGCACTGGAATTAATGAATTCCAGAAAACGTTGAGCAAGTGTATTGGTACATGAGTAATTTTCCCAGTTAATGGAGGGGTAGTTAAAGTCTCCCAGTATAAGGGAATTCGGTTAGACCCTAATATTTTCCAGTGTGTTTAGGAATGTGGAGTGGGAGTCTTGGGACATGATGTGGGATCTATACAGGCTACAACCTGGATTGCAGTTTTACCCAGTATTAGTTGTACCTGAAGTATCTCTGATGTGTTATGTTGGGCTACTAGTCTGGAGGTGTGCATATCCTTTATGAATATGGAGACACCACCGGCTTTAGTGCTTCGGCCCAGGTTTAGGGGCCGAAAGGTGTGGTATGACTTATAGCCTGGTAGTGCTGTGGTGCTCTCCGGAGCCTTGAACCAGGTCTCGGTCACTGCACAGATGTCGATGTTCTCCATTTTAAGGAGTGCTTCGAGCTCATGGGCTAAAGGAATTACATGGGAATGTAAGATAATAAAACAATCTGGACATAATTCAGATAATATAACTTCATTTTTGTTGCAAGGATAATTTTAACTGGCAATTATACCTCACAGCAGCATTGTAATTAATACTGACTGCTGCACATCTGTTCCTCTAACAGAGAGACAAAGCACACTCTCTTGTCATGTTTTACTTTCAGATGACAAGCTGTGTCTTGGTTGTTTTCCTCTGAGTATATTTTTTCACCATAATAATCTGTAGGCTTTTCCCTTAATGTGCATCCAAATGACTTCCTGGCTTCCTCACTTAGCAATCACATTTTTTCCTGCTTTAAGAAATGGCTTTTCATTTTTATTTCCAGTAATTCAGGATATTGTTAGTTTAGAGCAGATTTTTGTCTAACTTTGCATTTCATGTATTTACATTTTCAAATGGCCATTTGACAGCTCTGTTCCTTCAGTTTGCTTTGCCCACCTGTCATTGCACATAGCCTAATGCCACTTTCTGCCTAGACTTTAGGATAAAGAAGTGGTACACTTCTTACCCCCTTCAGCTTTTATAGTACAATGTAGCCAAGATCCATGATTCATGTCCCAGGACCTATGTATTGCCATCAATAGGTGAAAAAAATGTTAATTTAACACATTCAGACATTCACACTTTTGTGTATTAAGTATTTACATGGTAGGAAACATTAAAAAGATGAGGAAAAGTAATCATCTGTTTGCTACATCAGAAGAAAAAGAGGAAGAAAAAAACTCCATGTGCATCTATGTATGGGGCTAGATCCAAAAACATCTCAAAACAGGTTTTTGTGAAGCCCCCATTATTTATCTTCTCTGTAACTATGACTTTTTACTCAACTACATTTGTTTGTCTCACTGGGGAGCCTTAGTCATTAAAAAACTGATTAGAGCAATCTTTTACCATAAACAGTGGTGAATCACAGACCAACAAAAGCCAACAATACTACGATTACTTCTTTACTGGCTACATGGGACTCACTGATATACACAAACACAAACAAACTCATTCTTAGCAGAAATACTAAAATCAATAAATACCAGCAGACTGCCACATGAAAAAAGAAAAGACACAGCATACCTCGCAACCTCTTAATGCAAGTAATATGGATAAAGCCAAAACTGATGTTGGGACAAATGCCCAAAAAACAGAGAGATTTTAATTATAGTTCTTATAAACTTTGAAAGTTGCTAAAATAAGATGTTTTATATTAGCATGCATTTTTCTGAAGGATATGAAGTCTGAAACTGAAATATAGGTAATTATTTAGTCACCTCAGTTCTCACTGATTTGCATGAAAATCACAAATTTTATGAGGCTAATCAACAAGGTATGGATGGCATGGCACACACACACACACACACACACACACACACACACACACACACACACACACACACACACAATGCAAAATGGAAAGGTTATGAAAAAATCAAGCAGTCAGTGTTTGAGCTTAGTATCACTTCTGCGTAGTCTGAAAGTTGTTTGTCTTTTCCCGGTTAGGGGTCGCCACAGCGGAAGTCTGGTCTGCTAATGATTGGTAGTCAATTTTTATAGTGCCGGGTTGCCAGCCCAATGCCCAATCCTCAGCAAAGGCACACCCATTCATGCATGTCTTTCAGAGGCCACTCAACCATGGGGAGGACATGCAGACTCCACACAGAAGGCACTCCAACCGAAAATTGAACAGGAGAACCTCTTGCTGTGAGGCAACAATGCTACCACTGTACCACCACGGATCTGCATAGTCTGAAAGTATTAGTTCATAATGCAGATTATTCATATTGAAGGAGCACCACAGAGATTCAGTAATAGAATGTGGCTATAGTCAATGACTGCCTTAAGCTGTGGTTAAAAGTGTTAATTTCCTTTAATCCAAATATGTAAGTGTGTGTGCATGTGCGTGAGTGCCAGGTATGTAAAATGGCCACCCTACAGTGGAATCCAGTGCTGCTGAATGACAGTAAAATGGACTTTTTAGCTTTTTCAGATTCCTTCAATACAGAGTGTTGGGGTGGGGATGAAAATCAGCAATCAACAAACACTGCAAATTATGTCTAGAATTTTTTTTTTTTTTGCATAATAGAAAATCAGACATACTTAAACCAGCCTCTAGAACAGCATTATATTCTTGGCAATGGAACTGTTTTCCATGAAATTCAAAATAAAACAAAACAGACCAGCCACCATGGCTAAAAGCATATACTCTTTATTAGACAAGAGAATAGTGGATAAGCTCTTTCGCACACAAATGCTTCATCAGATCCATAAAATTGCATATAAAATAAATATAAATTATAACAATAAACATTTAAACAAAACTTAACCAGTAACCCATTTTCAATTATGCCAAACAGGTGAGCATTACAGAGAAATAATGGACTTTTTACCAGATGGGAAAACCCTCTGCCTGTGACTTCAAGCCTGATAGCATTTCCTGGGTATTCTGCTATTTCCCTGTAATGTCCACTCTCTTGGCCATTTCTGCTTGCTCATGAAAGGAAATGCCAGAAGTGACATGCCACACATTCCTAGTTGGTTGTCAATAGTCATATGATCTAATTTAACAGCTAATTCCATCAATTAGGAAAACTAATTTCAAGATAAATACAAGGAAAGAGTAAACAGCTGAAGTATTTTTGTTATACAGCACACCATTTTCAGTGTAGGAGCTTTATAATACTACACATCCCTTAAATTGTCTGGGTGGGGGATGGGCACTGAATTATTAACCTGGACTAGCCTAACTCTGGTAACAAATCTTTGGCCCTGGAATACAGCCTTGTGTGTAAGAATTGCAGTCTGGCTGTAACTTCTTAGCTGCTGGCTTTTAATTCAAGCTAGGAATGCTAACATGCATCAGTGCATGCATGCATGGCTCTTACCAAGTTACACCATATAAAATGGGGAAGGGTAAAATGATTTACCTCAGAAAATATCTCACTAACAAGTTTTATATTTTTTTTATTTTACATTTGTTGACCAGGAATGTCCGACTAGGTTCCACAGAGCCTGTTTTCAGCGGAGGCCCGGGGAGAAACGCTCCAGATGCATGTCTTTGGAATGTGGGAGGAAACCGGAGTACCCGGAGGAAACCCACGCGAACACAGGGAGAACATGCAAACTCCACACAGAAGGCACCCCAGCCGAGAATCGAACCGGAGAACCTCTTGCTGTGAGGCGACAACGTTAACCGCTGCACCACTGTGCCGCCTGATATAGCTGTTGATATTTACATTTATCCTGTAGGATCAATGTTTCCGAATCCACACTGTATTCATGAAATAACAATTGGGCCACCAACAAAATAACTATGTCTACAATTATGTTGCATTTCTGTTTCCATGTATTAAGGGCTGCAATTGCGTTATGTGGTTTTCTCATCCGTTTTATACTAGGGATACCACCATATGGAAAACATACTTGTTTTGGAAGGGGGTAACAGCACAGAGACTTGCTACTGAAATGTAAGAATTGTAGCTATACTTCAGCTATATTTCAGATGCTGCTTGTCCTAATTCCTCTCTCTCTATTTCCATGGGAGATGTACGATTGTGATGAAGAAATGCAAACATACTGAGTTTAATGACCAGCACTTCTTGTCTTGTAATCCTTTCTACCTATTTAAGACTTGAACCATGCATGAGGACATTGACTACTGAATTGTTTATGGAGTTCAATGTAATAATGTGGGTTTGCTTGAAGATGTTATTCTTCTGCTTAGCTTCATTCTTATTTTTTGCCACCAGTTTCATAGCTCAATCCTACCTGTGGCAATTTATTACTCCTTTGCCTTATTTTGTAAGGGTGGGAGGGGGCTAGCACACTGCAGTCAGGCTTGGGTTTTGTATGCCCTCAGACAATTGATGTGTGGAGACATCAATTTCAAAACCACACACACACACACACACACACACACACACACACACACACACACACACGCAAAATATATGTTTGGCCATCAAAGCTTAGAAGGTAGGAACCATTTGAAGATAGTGCATACATTTCTGATGTTTATCTTGGTTTGCAATTCCTGGGTACATTATATCTCTGGTATGAAGAACAGTTGCAGAATTAAAGAATACCATGGACTGGTGTAAAGTATTTCCTGAGATGCATGAACAAGTGGGGTACAGTTTAAATGAGAAGTGCAGCTGGATCTTGCTGTGGGATAGTGGGCATAAGTTGTAAGTTTTGTCCATGGTCATGTTGTCTGACACTTCCCCTGTTTGGAATGAAGTATTTGTACGAGGACAATCTGTAATACCCTAAATGTAAGCACTGTGAGGAAGGTGTGTGCATTATCTCATTCTGTGTTGTATAGCAGTGTGCTTTTCTATTCCAGCAAGCTGCCGTGCATTTCTTCAGCTGTGACAGCTAATTTATATCAAACCTTTTATAAGCATTATGGCATTCCACAAAATCATCTTCTTTTAGTGGTCTACAAGTCCTTTTTGTACTTGTTGATTCAAAGAACTTCTCAAACTTGTGCTCAGTGACATTTTGTTTCATCCATGGCTTGCACTCTCTTCTTTCAGGCAGCAGATAGAATCACCTCCATGTCACCAAGTGAAAAATTACACTTTTTAAGTAGTTCCCTGAGTTTCACAGGCACTTAAGGCTGGTTCAATAAACACTATATTAGATTGCTGTTTCTCATTTGCAGTGTTCACTTGGGAAGTATGTGTGCATTTTTAATGCCTTTATTCTAATGTTCTCAGCTGGAAGTTAATAGCATACACTGTTAAAGCATCTGATTTCCTCTGTCAAACTAATGCAAAATGAAGATTATCAGCAATGCTGGTAACTGTGGACATCTCTTTATTTGAAAACACCACAAAGGATGAATACCTCATTCTGTCCTGGAACAGTACTATGTAACAGTACTTTTCTGCAGCTGGAGAATATTTGTTAAATGTAAATTGTCCGTGTCAGTGTTAGATATAGAACTTAAAATAGCCAGAAAAAAAAAATCAGCACTTGGAGAATATGATCTACAGGTTTATAGATATGTGCCTATAAGAAGGTTGCAGTTACTGCTCTATGTAAGAAAAAATGCTTTTCCAGATGGGAAAAATGCATGCAATAATTCCTGAAGAGGTGGGCAATATCAAAGAAATAAGGGTACTCAAGGAAGGTGTTATTATATTTAGAGAATAGGCTATCAGATAAATTTTATAGTATATGTTTTCTTTATTATTATATAAATATGTTTGTATTCATATAAAATAATGTTTATGGTAATATTTTAAAGTTGTATTAACTGTCCACACATACACCCACACATGCAGAGAAAGTCAGAAACACATATTTAGTAGCACAGACAGAAAAATATATAAAAGAAAAACACATATGTCAAGCAGTTACAAACCCTTTATTGAATAAATTCACATCAGATGTCTCATTGTGATCAAATGAATGAACAACAAAAACATTATGCAGTGCAAGGCAGTGCAAACCCCCCTCCCTTCTGTGCCTCTTAACTGCCCTTATTTTTCTGTACAGTTTTTCTCTGTCCCTTGTTCATTGTTTTCTTCTCTGGAAAATAAGGAGGGTTACAATTGTTCAATAATACCAGGCATTAGATTTACATCCTTATTTTTGTTTAGACAATGCTTGCATATGAAATGTCTGTTGCAGAAGTTAAGAGATGTGCACTCACTATGTCATGGAAGCTCTATGTAAAGCTGTGGACTTGTTTTCATCAGGCAATACCAGTAAAATTAGCACCCTGCTGGGGAATATTCATTTTCCAATAACGTGATGATGTACATGTCCTGATTCTCTAAGGGAAAAATAATACCTTGCATGGAGTTATGGTGAGATTTATTCCTCAGTAGCCAGACTTTAACCATAAATATGAAGCCCAAGGAATCGAATGCACAGGTTACAAAGAAGTAAAGCTAATCCAGAACTTTCTGCAAGCTATTACTTCACGTTTATATTATGTGATCAAATAGTGAAATGTTTGAACATGTAATAATTGAGCCCTAAATGTGAAAATGCTGTAATGTCTAACAGCAAAAAAAAAAAAAAAAAAAAAAACAAAAAACAAAAACACCCAAACAAACCATAAAAATGCTCTAAGCAGGGGGGGGGGGCAAGCCCCTCTGTACCCCCCACACCCAATGCTACTTAAATATATCGACTTTGAGATTGCACTACAGTGCAGACAATGGAAAACTTCCATGCCGGTACTGTACAGAGATCTCCATTGAACCGTTCGACATTACGACGGTTCGAAATTTAGGGGTCGATTATTACATGTTCGAACATTCCACTGTTCGATCACATAATATAGTCCCATTACTTCTGCTAGAGAATTAAGACAGTTTTCCAGTTTTAGTTTTTATTTGTGTGTGTGTGTGTGTGTGTGTGTGTGTGTATGTGTGTGTATATACTAACTGTGCAGTTCTGATTATGTACAGTTGCAAGCTGCCTAGGCACTGCATGTGTGTGCGTGTGTGTGTGTGTGTGTGTGTGTGTGTGTGTGTGTGTGTGTGTGTGTGTGTATGTGTATACCTTCTACACAATCACTGAGTTTGTGCAGTATCACATTGTTGAGTTACTGGACAAATGGTATAGCAGTAGTAGTAGGGGGTGGTACAAGTTTTTAAACTATGTGAAGCCAATCACAACAATGCTAGTGATATGTTTTAGTGGCATGAACTGTATTTATTTATTTAGGATTAGATGAGGTCTTAATCTTTGTCTCACACTGCAGAGAAACATAGAGCTTCAAAGTCATGGGCATTCAGAAGCCATGTAGCTGAAAGAAGAGTATGTCCTTAAGGGTTCATTTGAAAATATCCTGTGGCCCTCAACTACAGGACGTTTAAAGTAATATACAGTGAAGTCTCCAGGGTCTTTCTTGTACTTTTTTACTAAGTGGTTTGTTGGTGTGACCTTTTTACCTTTTGGTCTGGATGTTATTTGGGATATTTTGCAGTCACCCTAATGTAAAGGACATAAATCGTGTTTTGAAAGTATGGCCAAATTATCCACCCTTGTTGAACTAACAGTCTCAGAAAAAGAGCAAAACATGACTTGTCTACAGCTAGTGGGGTTTGACTTTGTCAACCAGAATGCACCCGTGAAGACAAAAAAAAAAAGTAAAAAGATGTGGACATTTAGAAGCCCTGTAGCTGAAACACTGGTATCGCCTGAAGGGCTTAATTACACATATCCCCATGCACCTCCTCTACAGGAGTTTAAGGTACTGCAAAGAGAAGCCTCTAGGTTTGTTGGGTGTTTCTTGTAATTTAGACATCAGGAACAAATACTTCCATGGGAGCTTGATACAGAGTTATTGCAACAGCCAGGTCTACTACATTTTGTGGATGTCCTTGAAAGTGAATGTCCAGTGTTGTGAGACCTTGACCTTGACTGACATGTCCTTCCATGTGATGTGAAAATCTGATAACACCTTGTTGGCTGAGTCATGAAGGAATCCGCATGGATGCTGAATCAGCTTTGGATACCTGTAACACTTGCCCCACATGACCACCCTGCATGAAGACCTGACACCTACCATGGTCACCAGTGTCACCCATGTGAGTCTGGTAAGTTCTGTCAAGTGTGTGGATAAAGACTGACATTGATGCTGTATGAGCAACTGTATTCCACATGAGAGTCACTATGGCATTTTTACTGGTCTCCACAATAGTCCTGTATTGGTGTATTTCCTCACATATTCTTTGCAGCACTCTAACCATCTCTATGTAACTCTCGGTGGCAGTAGCCTGTGCCTGAACAGTTTTTGTAACTCTCGGTGGCAGTAGCCTGTGCCTGAACAGTTTTTGACATATTTGCTCTTGGACAGACAATTCCTTATATGTCTCTGGAGGCAATTGTGATTGATGCCTTCATCTGGCATTGAGTGGACTGGCAGCATGCTGGATATTTGAAAATCTGACATTGTCATGTCCTCTTTCAGAGGTTCTGCATGTACATCTGAGAGAGGTGTTGAACTTCATGAGGATTCATCCCCTTCTGGCAATGGGATTTGGCCACGGTGCACAAACTGTGAGCCTGCCTCACCAATTCTGGAACTAAGAACCTGCCTGGATGGAAGGGGCCTGCCAGTATACTCTGGAACTGGGCTTCATTGTCTTCATGCTGTGTCATGAGAATGGCAGTAATGCCATCTTCATCAATAGCTTTCCAGATGTCAACATCAGCCCCTATTTCAGCATAGCTTAGCACTGATGATTCATTTGGTGTCATGCCTTTGAAGAAGTGATAACTGATTTAATACAGTATGACTCATTATGCACTAGTCAGTAACTCACTGTACAGCTACTAGTACAGCAAGAACTGCAGGAAATCCAAACGTGCCATGTGATGTATATGCTTTTAGTGGGTGCATTGTGCATCCTGAAGTATATGATGGGGATACATTTCAAATGGGTATGCAGTCACATATTTAAAGAAATTACTTGTCCATTTTAATTAATTTGTTTATTTTTGTTTGCCCTTTGGTAACCAGGAAAGTCCAATTGAGCCAATGGACTGTTTTTAGCAGAGGTGTGGAGAGAAAAGCTCCAAAACAGATTCAAAAGCATTTAAACAATAGTTGCCAAGTAATTATATAGAATGGAAAAAAAGTCCTGCAACAGATTACATATTTTACAATTAGTTGATGAGAAAGGCTGTACAAACACACATAAAATATCCAACAATAGCTGATAAGTAATTATATACAAGGGGAGGAAGACCTCACAGCAGATAAAACTCTTTACAATAGATTGGGGTTTAATTTATATTCAAGGGGATATGAGCCCCTGAAACAGACTGAAATACATTTACAAATACTGCTTGGAGAAATTGTAATCAAGGATACAATATGCACTTTGAGTAGCAAAAAATTTTGCAAACCCGAATAGCCTATGTTAAGTAAAGTAATATGTCGTTATTCAAAATATTGATTATATTTCTAATAATATAAAGAAGTGAGAAATAATAGAGTATTCTGATGCCAAAACAGACAGAGTACTAGAATGAGATGGGAAGGACTAATGTGCAGGAGGGAAAATTAAGGACATGGAGAGAGAGAGAGTTGATTATTATTAGAGAAATGAGAATGTTATGGAAAGACACTACAGTGGAAATAAATAGTAATAAGTGCTGACTGAAGAGGTGGAAGAACATATATTAGTATCATGGTATTACTAAGGTGAGAGCTACTTTTGATGCTAGATCATTACTATCTGCTGAGATATGGAGGTGTTATAGCAAGTAGGTGTTCACGCATCTGTTTTGAGGGTTGTGCAGGTGCAGGTGTCAGATAGATATTGTTTAGACTGGTCTTAAAATTGTAAAGGTTGTCAGTATGTTTAAGGGATAAGGAGATAGAGTTCCAGGAGTGTGCTACATAGCTGGAATAGAGAGGCTCCTGCTGACAGGTGTGGTTTGAAGGTAGTGAGGAGTATTTTGTTTCCAGGCTGAAGTGACCTAGCAGGGGTGTTTGTGTGCAATAAGTCCAGTAG
Source organism: Protopterus annectens (assembly GCF_019279795.1). Taxonomy (NCBI): domain Eukaryota; kingdom Metazoa; phylum Chordata; order Ceratodontiformes; family Protopteridae; genus Protopterus; species Protopterus annectens. The sequence goes on from NC_056744.1 coordinate 133,814,169, forward strand.
GGCTTTGCTTTGTTCTGGTTTGTATATTAGTTTGAGGACTAGGAGTAGTTGTGTATAAGAGAGTTGCTTAGGTAATTCAAGCCAATCAAGTTGTTTTAGGGCTAAGCAGTGATGGCTTTTGTTGAGTTAGTGGCACATTTTTGTTTTATTGTAGCACTGGTTTATTTTATTTTGCTATTTTGTTGCATCACTGGTTTAGGGCGGCCATGGTGGTGCAGTGGTTAGCATTGTTGCCTCACAGCAAGAGGTTCTCAGTTTTGATCCTCGGCTGGGGTGCCTCCTGTGCGGAGTCTGCACGTCCTCCCTGTGGCCACGTGGGTTTGTTCTGGGTGCTCCAGTTTCCTCCCACATCCCAAAGACATGCTACAGGTGGATTGGACACTCTAAATTGGCCCTAGGTGTGCATGTGTGTGCCTTCCATGGAAGGTTGGGTGCCAGGCTGGCAACTCAACACCGTAAAACTCCACTGCCAATCATGAGTGGACTGGTGATCTGCTGTGGTGACCCCTAACTGGGAAAAGCCAAAAGAAAGAAGAAGGTTGCAGCCGTGGTTTGGTTTATTTTGGATGGAAGCTTGAAAGTTAAGCAGTATTGGGGAGTAGGAGTGTTGGGGCCAGAAGTTTCCTGGATGAATCAGTTAATTATTATTATTATTATTATTATTATTATTTGTTTTATAGAATATGCCTAATTGTTGATGAATTTTTGTCAACCTTTAGCACTTGCAAGTCAGTTTCAGGTTAACATTAATTATCATGCCTAGTTGGTTGATATGGGGGATGACTTCTATAGGTGCATTATCAGAGGCTGCTGTTGAGAAATTTTATTGGAGGTGCATAAGGGCTTTTGGTAGGAATAACAGCAGCTTTGATTTTTCTTTCTTTTTTTTTTTTTGAGTAGAAGCTGGGAGTTATTAAGCTAGCTTTCAAATGATCAATAAATGACTTGTGTGATGTGTTATGGAGTAACTGGGTTACTAGCAGTACAGATTAAAGTGGAGTTGTCTGCATATCATATGAGAGATGCTTGACATTTGTCAGAGTCTAGGTTGTTGGCAAATACATTGAAAAGCACGGGCCTAGTATGGAACCTTGGGGGAAACATCTGTTTTGATGGTAAGAAGGATGAGTAGGAGTTAATCCATTTAACAGATTGGAGGCTGTTAGAAGAGTAGCTGGAAAACCTGTGGAGGTGTTTGATAGACCAAGTGACAAGTGTTTTTTTAGAAATTGGCTATGCGAAATGACATCAAAGGCCTTGGACATTTCCAGAAACAAGGCAGAAACCAGTTGGTCTTTGTCTCTGGCTATGTTAACAGTGTCAGTGAAGTTTAGGAGAGGTATGGTTGTGCTATGGCCTGGTCTGAAACCATGTTCTCTGGGGGTAAGGAGACTGTCTGCATGTAAATGAGTCATTAATTGATTATGAATACATTTTTCATAGATTTTTGAAAGAACAGAGAGAGAATGGCCATAGGTCTAAAGTTGGATATATCATTGGGGTTACCTCCCTTGTGAAGTGGGATGATGTGTGATTTTTTCCATATGACTGATTCATGTGATTCCTGAATAATCCTGTTTATGAGAATGGATATTGGAAAGGAAATTGAGCTGCCTGCTATTTTTAGGAAATCACCAGGAATTCAATCTGGAGCTAGTGTACTTGGTTTTATTTGTTGAAGTATTTCTTGATTGTTGTAATGGATACTTGTTGAAAGGAGAAAGTGTGAGTATTAATGGAACTGGAGGTGAGACTAAGTGACATGTGGTCTCATTATTAAAGGAGGTTTATTTGATCTTAAGGCATACTGCTTAACAAGAAATACCTCTCTCAACATTTATGTGAATTCAGTGTTGGTATATTAATATGCCAGTATCTAACGCACCATGAATGATACCTACTCCATCATCCTCTGTCATATAATTACCACTAATACTCCTAATCAGGTTTCAGACTTTGGACAGTTGAAAGAATCCCTGCCTGTGGTATTAACTGCAACTGCTTTCTGCGATCCTTTACTCCCTATGACACCATGTCATCAGCTGTCTACCTACCCTCTGTCAGCGTGTAATTTCTTACCCACTTTCATTTATATCTGTCAGTACTTGGTTCCACACCTTAGCATTGCCTGTCTAGAGCCCCCTTTTCCAGATATATGTTTTTCATACATCTGTGAGGATATTGTTCTCCTCAGGAGTGAAGTTATTTCAAATGTGTTTGCCTTTCTTATGCAGCAGCGTGCTGTCACAGGAGTAACACAGTCAGTATTAGTTACTGTATGAGTGTCTTGCACCAAGGAAAACAGAAGCTGTACTCCACCTGGCAGAGTAATGTCCAACACTGCTGTGTAAATCTGTTCATTACTCAACAGTGCCATTGCTTTATTTCTGTGAACTTGTGAATCTGTGTTAGCTTGTGTGTGTGTTTCTGTACACTGACCACTGACATATATTCAGAAATGCTTGAAGAACTGCAGGATATGTTTGATTTTAATGTTGTATGGTACAGTTTGTAAGTAGATGTTAGTGTGTAGCCTTCAAGTTCCTTGATGTGTTACTTCATTCCATTCAATCGGTTTACTATCATAATTTTGAACATGTTTGTTGTGAGGACTTACGTACTTAAAAAACATTATCGAAAGTTATGACAGCAACCGAGAAAAAGAATGAATGAAAAAAAAATTGACAATTCAATTTTGAATTGTCGACATTTTTCAAACATACCACCACATCTGGTGGCATATAACGCATGTTTTGCAGGAGGGCAAGCCCCCTCTGCACCTCCCATGTGGGGGGCTGTACCCCCCACACCCCCTTCAACTTATATATAAAAACTCTGAGATCACACTACAGTGTGGGAAAGGCTCCAATTTCCAATCGCCACTATAGTGCGATGTCCATCCAACATGCCGAACTTACAACAGTGAATGCACACTACCATTCACTGCTGGGGTCTATATTAAAAGACTGAAAGTTTAAAATTGCAAACACTCTAAAGAGTGAAAATGCCGGACCTTGAAGTGCTTTTTTTGAGATTGCAGTACAGTGAGGATCAGAATATTTGCCCTTTCCTCACTGTAGTGTGATCTCAGAGTTGGAATATATATATTTAGCGGGGGGGGGGGCACAACCCCCCACAATAATGATTTTGAGGTCCAGCATTTTCGCTCTCTAGTGCGTTCGTAATTTTAAACTTTCAGTCTTCAAATGTAGAACCTGCTGCTGTGCATGTTGCATGTTTTTTTTTTTTGCATATACAAACCTGTGCAGACTTACTTTTAAATATCCGTTGTCGCAAACTGCAGCTGCGACATTGTGAGGGTACACTCATTCAATCATCTCTATACAAAATGGCCCTGTGCACTGCTACTGCAAGGTGACAGTAGCACTGACAAACTTCAAAACCTGCTAAATGTGGCATACAGAGCAAAATGAAGATATTAGCAGGTGCTTTGGTTACAATTGTTGATCAGTTATGAGTTGCTAGTAGTAGTAATGAAATTTACTCTTGTCAGTAGCGTGGAAGCATTCTCTGCCATAACCTTAACATATGAAATGTATTTTGAAAATGTTCACACTTTCACCTTCAACATCACCTTTTGTATGTATTTTATATTTATTTTGTCTCTCCTCTGATCTTCAGAGGAAATGTAGTACGCAAAATGATGACATGTATGACATTTCACAGTACTTGGTAACTTTACAAAATTCTTACTTAAATGAAGCTTTAAGACACACTGCTCTATGAATCACTTTAATGTGTACATTTTCAAATATCACCATCATTGTATGTAGGTTGCGCAATCATGAGCAAGTGTCAACAAGTCCTTGCACCCACATGGGTGTGCATCACCAATGTGCGTTGCCATGCTACATGTGGCAGTGGGCTAGCATTCAGTTACCTGAGCTGTTTATAGTCACATTGCATCAGTGGTTGTTCACACCCTAGGAGTCTCCTTTTCAAGGAATAGCCCCCATTTTGCTATTTTCTCCTGTAGGGAATTAAATCTTCTGTAAGAGCTCAAGGCAGAACCACAAGCTTGTGTGCTAGGAAAGTGAATATCTCCCTCTGCCTATACTGCACCTACTATAGAGAAAGGAAGCAAGCAGCGACAGGAGGCCTATTTTAAAAGGACTGGTGTATGAACAGACGTAACAACTGAACTGTCATCAATGACTGGAATATGCCTATAGCTGACCAGTGTCACCTCGTGCATGATGGCCAGCAGTGCTGGCAGCCTAACCATCTTGTCTAGTTGGAGGTAGAAGTTTAGGACTAGTACCCAGACTCATTTAGGGTTTGTTTACTCACTTTTCAGTAATCCATCCATCCATCCATAATCCCTTTTTCCCATTTTTGTACATGAGGTCAAGGTGTCACTTCAATAGTAACAATCGGCTAGAGCCACGGTTTACACTACCAGGTGGCTAGTCCTGCAATGATAGATTTTCCATACCATACACTCACATGCACACTCATACCTATGGCCAATTTAGAGTGTCCAATCCACCTACTGCATGTCTTTGGAATATAGGAGGAAACTGGAGCACCTGGAAGAAACCCATGCAAACACAGGGAGGACCTGTACACTCTGCATAGAAGGCACCCTAGCTGAGAATCGAACTGAGGAACCTCTTGCTGTGAGGCAACAATGTTATCTGCTGTGTCATTAATGTTATTCAGTAAAAATGCCACTGTTATGGCTCAACATTGCTGCTGTAGTGCTAGCCCTTTAAATTATTAACCAGCATTATCACTGTGGACAGCTCTTGCAATCGGCATACAATTAAGTGAAAATATATAGCTTTAAGGTGTGGTTGTATGCAATTCATTGTGCTTAAAGCATTAAAAAAGATTAATTTCCTGAAAACATTCTAGCTCGGCAGAATTTTTAATGTAAATTCATGTAGCAGAGTCCTGTTTAATGTCTTTGAGAACATTTCATAAAACTAGTATATACAATGATAATCCACTGCAGAATATTAACTTGGGGGGAGGATCACAGCATCATAGAGGAGAATTTTCATAGGCAGGTATCCCTTACTGTCACGGTGGTGTATTTGCAGGTGGACATAAGCTGTGGGCATTCTGTGATGGTTAGCAAATACCAATACTTACCCAGGCAGGACTAACACCTGTCAGAGAAAGTTAAAAAGTGATCAGCATAATGTACTTCTTTATAATAAAACATCGGTACCAGTAATTTGTTGATACCACCCATTCTTTTGTTCCATTTTGTTTTGCAGCACATGAAGAGCTAGATGTGAACCCATACTTCTATCACAGGAGCCTCACCCCTATCACACAAGCCTGGCATGTAGATCCCCCAACCCTGTACATCTTTCTCCTTTCATTAAATAAGTTTGTACTTACATTTAAAATAAAATAATAGCATTTTGTTACTGATTGCTTTTTCTGGTTTTACTTTCTTTTGCAGGTCCTGAATAGCCTAGGGTGCCATAGCTGCAGCCATCTAGGGAGGAATATTCCGGCACAGTTAGAGTCTGCTTTGACAGGAAGAAATTGTAGCTTTTCTCTTGTGGGCCACTGGGGCAAAGCTATTAAAGCTGCAGGCTGTGGTAGCGGTCATTATTGAGACAGCTGTGCAGAGGTGGTGAGACCTGTATGAACATCTCCTGCAGAGAGTACAGGGTCCAGTCATCAAACCTCCAGAGGTCACCCCTTCAACATTGGGTCTGTCTGCAGAGGCAATCCAGCCAGGGCTCTAAATGAGTGTATCTGGGCTAGTGCAATAGTTTCAGTGGTCCCATGCCCCTGTCCCACATCATCTATGCACCCACACTACTGTATTATACACCCCTTTGTGCATTTTCACAGTTCTTCACCATCACCATTGGTTCATCCTGTATGCCTGTCTGTCTGTCTTCCCTTTTCTTTGCGAATCCAACATACCATGCAGTCACCCAACTGTCTGCCTTGTCTATTATTTTATGTAATTTCTGCTAATCCTTATCTGCTCCATAACTGTCATACCAGCCCTTGCTTCCATTTATCATTTTCCCTTTTCCCTTCAATGTCCCTTTTGAAGAAATGGACTAGGTATAGTAAGTACAATATATCTTTTACAATCAAAATAATTTGGGTTCAGGATTTGTAGGTCACTTGTGCTATTGTTTTTTGGTTCAGCAATTCTGAATTCCATAGAGTTACAAACAATATTTGTAAGGCTAATATGTCACAAGTTTCCAGGACATGTTTTGGGTTGACTTTGTGTAATGATATCACTATGGCTATTCTCCATGTTTCAAGGACACAACCTATGGAAACTGAAGAGATTTAGGAGGTGTTAGACTTAGTGGTGTTTGACAGATACTAGCAGACAGCCAGGAATATTATCAGGTCTCATGAAGCTGGCATTTTTAGTTTTGAACAGTGCGGATATAACCTGCTCCAGGGTGATTTTAAGAGTGATGGGATTGATGGTAATGTGGGGGGTGGTATTTGGATAGGTTTGGGTATGAAACTAGTACTAAATCAGTCCATGTGGATTTTAGAAACAGTTTTGGGATAGACTGGGTGCCCTCACTGGACATAAGTTCAGCACAGAAATGGGCATCTTTTTAGGTTTTCTAATGTAACCGAAAAAAGCATTCTGGTTATGTTTAGAGTTGGAAATCACCTCAAGTTCACACCTGGTTTAGACTCCTTGATGGTTTTACATAGTTTTATCTCCCTTTTATACTGAATGAATAGGGATATGTTAACAGATACCTTCAAGTTTATTTATATGGAAAATCTGCCATATTTGCTTATTTCTGAATTTGTTATTATTCTTTGGGAAGACAAGACTAGAGGCCTTGATGCATCTGTCATAATGGAACAGAATTTGAAGGCGTGTGGAATAACATTAAGTTATGTACAGAATTACAACACTTATAATTGTTGAGGAGGTTCAAAAATAGGAGGAGGTCTGTTTAGACTAGTATTAATTTGCACTTTATTCATCTGCTTGTACTGTATTTGTGTTTCTTCCTCCTTTATTACTACGGGCATTGACTACAACTCTGAACTAAGATATATAACAATTAGCATCTTTTTATGCGCATTTAAAGTGTTTATTTGATTGTATCAGCTTTAATTTCTGGGAAAAAAAAAAAAATATATATATATATATATATATATACTTGTTTCCCGCCTTTCTAAGCTAGTATAGTCCAGTTTTCAGGTTAGTGCTGAATTCAGGGTGTGTTACAAATCTCTGTGTTTGCCCATACCTTACTTGGATAGAAGGAAATTTCTCTGTTCACCTGTGAGAGAGGGGAGCTTTGAGCAGCCTATCTGTCCCTAGAGGAGTGGTTTCAGCCCAGAAAGTAGTAGTTTATTGGCCATTTTGGGCTAATTTCTATCCCTTTCATTTCCCTGCTATAAAAACCGCATTTGCCTGGTTTTGCGCACTGGGCAGTGCCAGTTAGCTAGGGTATAACTATTCCCGGCTCGACAAAGTCTCCTCTTCAATTTTTCCCTTGGAACTAGACAAACTTTCAACTTAAGCACTCAAGCCATTAATTTCTCAGCCTGGCACTTGCTCAAAACTCATAGCAAGCACTTATAAACCCTGGCACTACAGAAGGACAAGGCTCTCTATTCGACCTTACCAGCCATTCAGTAAAACAGTTTACTGTACCTATCCAGGCATGTCCAAAGGGCAGTTTCAGGTGTACTCTCCAGTCCAACTGGTGAATCTGGGCATTTTGAGGCAATGTTACAACTGCCTCATGAACACAGACAACCCTCTCCTCCTACCACCAAACACTAATACATGCGAGAGATGCAATTATACAGCCAAACTGGAGGCTAAGCTCTCTCAACCCAAGACTGGATCAGACAGTTACTGGCATCACACCATCAGTCTTACATAGACCCATTAAACCAGCATCAGCAAAAAAACACACGTAAGTACACAAAAACATACTTGGAGATACTAAATAAAAATCTGCAAAAGCAACAGAGCCCTTCAAAGCAGGCATCCAAGCAACCTCCACCCCCCCCAACACAAACCATGAAACACATACTTCACAAAACCAGTGTGCCATGCAGTCACAGCCCTCAAGGCAAAATAACATACCCAACATACTAGTAATAGGTAACTCTATAGTCAGGCACACTGACGTCCCACTCACTAGACTGAATAAGGAGAAGGTTACTGTTAGCTGCCTGTCGGGTGCCAGGATCCGCCACATAACACAAGCACTCAGGTCACTCCAGAACAAGTACAAATATAACTCTGTCATTGTCCATGTTGGTGTGAATGACCTGAGCCGTACCTCCCTGGACAACATGAAAAGAGACATGGAAGAGCTCTCTGATCATATAGCCCAGGCCGGAATGACCCTGACCCTGAGTAGCATCCTGCCCTCACCAAGAATGATACCACAGTATAAAGAAAAAATTATCAGTTTCAACAATTGGCAAAGTTTCTGGTGTCATTCAAAGGAGATCCAGTGTCTGTCTGCCTGGGATGACATGCTCGACAAGCCATGCTGCTTCGCTAGAGACAGCTTACACCTGCCACACTTAGGCTTTTGAATACTGGCCAAAGCTCTTGACACCCCCATAGTGCCTTTTTTAGGCAAGGCTCAAAAGACAAACCCACCCCCGTAAATAGCACACGTAACAAAAATCTGATGGTAATACTCAGTGCCAGAAGTCTAAACCTCAAAATGAACACACTCAAGGCACTCCTCAGTATGGAGAAAATCGATATATGTGCAGTAACAGAAACCTGGTTTAAGCTCCAGAGAGCACCCCAGCACTACCAGGCTACAACTCATACCATACATTTCGGCCACAGAACCCGGACCGAAATGCAAAAGGTGGGGGAGTATCCATATTCATCAAGGATACCCACACCTCCAGATTAGTGGCACAGCATGATGCTTCAGAGATTATCCACGTGCAATTAACAATGGGCAAAACTGCAATTCAAATTGTAGCTTGTTACAGATCACCCATCATGTCCCAGGACCCCCATTCTGCATTTCTGGAAATACTGGGTAACATAAAGGACCTACTAAACACCCTAAGATTGGGTGATTTCAACTACCCAAACATTAATTGGGAGAACTACTCAAGTACTAACTTCCTTGACCAACATTTCCTAGAATTTATAAACTGAAACGCCCTGAAACAACTGGTCAACACTCCCACCAGAGGTGGCAACATATTAGACCTGGTCATCACCAACATGGGTGACCGGTGTTCCACACCGGAGGTCAACCCCTTGCTGGTTATATCTGACCATAAATAAATCACTTTGGATATCCACATTCCGCCCCTACCCCCGGACAAGGATACCACCGTGAAAAACTTTTCAAAAGCAAACTTCACGTTACTTAAGACTGAGGTGGAAAGTTTCAAAGCCCCCATGCTAAAGGATAACACTGTCCAAGCTGCAAAATCCTTTACTAATGCATTCTACAGGTACCTACAAGAATGCATGGATCGTGCTATCCCAAGCAAAACGAACACTCACTCCTCCAAGAAATGGAAACTAGTTTGGTGGACCCCTGCCAAAAAACAAGCTATACAATAAAAGGAGGAAACTAGTACCGAAAAGGGTAAAATCCCAAGAAGGGAAGACATCCCTGATCAGTATCAGCAAGAAACTACGATCCCTCATAAAATCTTCTAAGGTGAGCTTTGAAAGAAAACTTGCCAAGGACTCCAAAGATAACCACAAGGCATTCTTAGCTATGTCAAGAATCTAAGTGGCAATGCTCAGATCTGCTCGGAGTTAGTGCCAACATCCTGACAGACAGGTTCAGTGCAAACTTCACCCCCCTTTCACCCCCAAAAGGGCCCATAACCATACCAGAAGAATGTAGAGCCCCTGAAATCACAGACAGTCAGGTTAAAATAGCCCTTTCCAAAGCCAAAAACACAGCATCAATGGGACTGAATGAGGTCCCAGGCTGCATCCTACACAAGCTCAAAGATGAACTAACCCCTCACTTAAACACACTGTTCAAACTCAGCCTCTCCACAGGCTATGTACCCATAGAGTGGTGCACAGCAATGGTTATTCCGCTCCACAAAGGTGGAGCCACAACAGACCCCATGAACTATCACCCTATAAGCCTGACTAGCTTGGTCTGCAAGGCTATGGAGCACATCATCATGGAACTCATTAACAGAGACATTGGGAACCTCCAAACACTGGACCCTACCCAGTTCGGCTTTGTTAAGGGCAGATAATGCCTCCTAAACCTGGTGGACTTCTTTGAGACAGTTACCAAGGCTATAGACGAGGGAAAGGTGGTGCACACAGCCTACCTAGACCTCGCAAAGGCCTTTGACACCATTCCCCAGTCTGGTATTATAGACAAGCTCACCAGCCTGAACATAAACCCCTATGTCACATGATGGGTTGCCAATTGACTTACAGACAGCACTCACATGGTGAGAGTTGTGGGAGCTAGGTCTGACTGTAAACTGATTACAAGTGGCGTTCCCCAGGGCTCAGTCCTAGGACCCCTCCTGTTCGGCATATACTTCTCAGAGGTACAGACAAGCACAGAAGGACAATGGCTGACCAAGTTCGCAGACGACTGCAACCTAGGGGCTATAAATGACTCACCGGCTGACACAGACATCCTCTAAAAGTGTCACACTGAAACAGATACCTGGTGTCAAAATCATGGCCTCAAGCTAAATGCCAAAAAGTGTATAGTTATTCCCTTTGGAAATAATAAAGTACCTACAAACTACCACATAGGTGGTAGTCCCCTAAATATGGAAAATGTAATAAGGGATCTGGGGACCCAAGTAGATAGTAATCTCTCCTTTGATAATCACATTGCCAAAGTGGTTAGAAAATCCTTCTATGTGGCCCACCTAATCACAAAAGGGTTTGCATCCAGATCAAAAGAGATCATTGTGCCCCTCTACTCATCACTCATCAGACCCATCATAGAGTACAACGCCCCATTTGGGATGTACCTTACAAGACACTTGCAACAGCTGGAAAGACCACAAAAGTACCTCACCAAGAGGATCACTGGCCTCAAACAGATGCCCTATGCAGCTCGACTGAAGAAATTCCAGCTGTACTCGGTTGCATACTGCCTGCTCAGAGGTGATCTCTGCCTGACATACAAGGCCATGTCCAACCCAGAATTGATGGACATGCTCCACCTAAAGAAAACCTTATCCCCTCGAGCCACACGCTCTAGGGATCTAAACCTCACCACAACAATAAATAGGACGTACTGGAGGGATAGATTCCTGTCCCAGAGACTTCCCATGCTTTGGAACAAGATTCTAATCTGCATTAGGCAGAACTCCTCACTAGCACTCTTCAAGAGAAACCTTGATGAGTGGATGGGAAACAGAAAGTTTACCCCGGGGATCACTTCAGTGGCTCTGCTGGACAGAGGTACAGGGAACTAATCTAAAGGAGCGGCGAAAGCCAACACATTCTGGATAGGCTTATAAATGCCTTCAGGCAGATAGCTTAGTACCTACCTATGAACCTAATTACTACAACTTGTTTTGAGTTTCAAACTGTGTTTTAAGGAAAAATGTTACTGCTGGGTAATTGGATTCAATAATGATTTAGTGACAGTAGGTGTAGTACAGGAAGGGGAAACATAAAGACAACTTGGGGGTAGTACAGGAAGGGGAAACATAAGGACAACTTAGGGGTAGTACAGGAAGGGGAAACATAAGGACAACTTAGGGGTAGTACAGGAAGGGGAAACATAAGGACAACTTAGGGGTAGTACAGGAAGGGGAAACATAAGGACAACTTAGGGGTAGTACAGGAAGGGGAAACACAAGGACAACTTAGGGGTAGTACAGGAAGGGGAAACATAAGGACAACTTAGGGGTAGTACAGGAAGGGGAAACATAAGGACAACTTAGGGGTAGTACAGGAAGGGGAAACATTTGTAAGGAAAATGTCAAGAGGATTATCACCCCTGGTTGGGAATGAAATGATGTGATCAAGAAAAATAGCATTAATAAAATTGAGGAAGTGACATATTTATTGCTACTTGCACAGATATGTCAGTTTATAGAAGCGTAGCTAACATTACTTGTAATAAGTGTATTTTGTTTGATGGACAGCATTTCAATCTGACTATGCTCGGGGAGGGGGGCACAGAAGGGGATCTAGTTGTGTCAATGATAGGGTTGGCAGTTTAAATGAAAGTTACCTGGATGTTTTCAAGTACCAGCAGGGTACTGTGTATGATTTGTCATGAAACAGTAGGTTTCCTAACAAATATGGACACATCTCACCAGTTTCCTGTAGACGTGAAAACATGGTAAGCACCAAAGCCTGGTAAGGAGGGAGTGCTATTTTCACAGATCAACCGCATAACACCAAAAAGGGAAGCAAATACTGGCATGTACTTGCTGCATGGTAACATTACTTCTGCAACCAGTCTGTATAATTGTATCTGAAATGGGAGTTAATGTTCTACATAAATTCCTCCACACTCTGACCCTGTACAGTAAGGGTCATATCGCTGAATCTTATCTACTGTTCATGAAGGATAATAAAGATATAAAGATAGTACGCAAAAATCCTGAGGCAGAACTGTTTAAAAACAAATTATGAGCAACTGATGAAATGTAACAAAGTACTAATGGACCACATTTCACGTACAAAATGGGAAACAAGAACAAAATGCCTGCTTATAGTTTATGTACACGATACATATAATAATGCTTTATTGTAGAAAATACCAATTTTATACCTCTAACAGAGGACATTTTCAGTTAAAGAACTTTTAAGCTAAATTAAGCTAAATCATTTTTCTTACACATTTCCTTCAGATGCAACCAATAATTACTCATGCTCAAAGGTAATTAAAGTGACCATTAAACTAAACTTACTCAAATAACAGTCCATAAGGCATGCAAAATTTGTTTAGTATCACAGCATGGATGAACATATACAACATAGATCACTTAATACTTTAGAGTAGAAAGCATCTATTAAGTTTATGATTCAATGACATTGTAGCATATCCCATGTCTAATATGAGAGTAAGTAAACTTAAAATCAGGTGGGCATTCTATGTGCCTGAAAAATCTGCTGCATTAACCAGCAGAGCCTGAGTTCTGTTTTAGTAAAAACACATTCCAGAACACATTCTAGATAAGCTAAATGCATCCACGTGTCTGTGTATGCATATAACTAACTAGGGTAGTGGTGTCACTGTGCCTGTTACATTCTGATAAGAGTCCAGATTTCTTTGGTTAACTCACTTTAACATTCACAAATAATTTGGTGATATGCCAATAGATAGGCAAGCTAACATTACTCCACAGAATAACATGTTTCCTACTCGTCATACAATCCCTTCACTACTTGGAATTTAAGTATTCCAGCAGTAGTATGCAACACAAGTGCTCCCAGCGACTCTTCTCAGAAATTCCGATCCAAGGTTCAAAGTGACCAGTAAAGAGATGGTACTTCTCCCACCCCAGCACACAGCCCTACAAACCCACAGCAGCAATGTCACGGGTGCTGCCAACACAGGTCGTATGGTCATTTGCATGCACAGGCGGGTTCCCATTGCAGCTAATCCACAATGTACTCAAAAACAGCCTTACTACAAACTGAAATAAACATCTCATTGTCGTTTCATAATCCTATACGAAAAACAAAGAACTACCTTAATTCAAGAAGATGTTAAAAATACGTGTAAAAGACGAAAATAAATATATAAATACGGTTGCTTCATGACAATGGATAACATGTTCACCATGGATTTATTGCTAAATATTTGATTTTCTTTTACAGTCATACTTACCAACAAATTCTCAAACACAAAGAATCTTATACTACAGAACATACTGTTGAAATATCGCCCTTTATTATTCTTCCAGCGCTATACTCTGGAGGAAAACTATATACTTACTAACAAATCTGATTATCTTTAAAAACCTCATTTTTCATGATTGTTTCATTCCTTTGTATGTTACATATCTTTTTTTGTAAATATTTTATTTTTATTTGAATTAATACTCATTGCTTGGTAATCTCCAATGGTTTGTGAATCCACCAACTGATTAAAACTCTGAACCACTTATTTCTACTCCCGCGTCTTGTACATGTGTAAACACAATTCAGTTTTCTTTCAGGGTTTTGACTTTATGTGCACTGCAATTCTTGAAGATTGCCTTTTGGTTTGGGTCATGGCTGAAAAGGATCTTTGACCAATCCACCCATCCAGTTAAAAGCCTCTATACCCACTGTCTTATTTTCCTACCATGCACTCAAACCCAGAGTACAACATTAAACGTTAGGATGGGTGATCCTCTTATATTCAGTTTTTTAATATTATAGCATCATTGTCACCCATTTGTGGCACTATATAAATTAAAAGGTTCAGGAGTCTGTCATGGACCTGCATGTTACTATTTCATTTCAGAGATACCTCCCATACTTAACTGACCAGTACCCATTGTCTTGAAATGCAAGACTCCTTCCCAAAGAAGGAGAGGCATTTCCTTGGAAGCATAGCTATTTTGGGCAGTATGCAAATTAATGAAAACCTCCAACAGATTTTCTGATAGAGATAAGCACTATTGAAACTGGGGTTGTGCTAAATTATTGACAGTACCGTAGAGTTATAGCATCAGCTTCTACCAGCTCTTTAGCACTAATAACACTAATGGATATGTATTGCACTTAATAGCTGCCCTATATAGCAGTAGCCCAACAGAGTTTCAGTGCATATGCCATTCATATGCAAAGGAATTGTGTACCCTGTAGCTGAAGGGAAAATCACTGCCATGTTGTTTCTCAGAGACAATGTGCATGATTTTTCATTACATACCACAGTTTGAAATGTTGTATTCCTGATCATTTTAAATAGTGCATGCTAGTTCTCCTTTTAATGTTGCTCTTCTTGTGATAAAAAAGATGGATGCCCCTTTTCGTACATGGTTGTGCTTGCTTCTACATTTCACGATGTGTTATGAACGTCAGAAAACACGAGCCTGCAGGAATGGCATGTTTTACATTTGACATTGCTTTCATTTTCTGCACTCAGTGGCAGTCCTTTTTAGGATAGCGGTGGCAAGCCTATGTGATTGCAAGAGCAGTAGCCAGTACTTGATAAAAATGGCTTCTGTGGAAGGAGTTGAAAAACATTTATCTTCACCTCCAGGCAAGAGCAAAATCAGAACTGCTAAAATAGTAGAATTCAGGATATTACTAATTTACCATATTTAATTGCTTCGTTAAATATAAACAATATTACTGGACCAGAGGGCATGGATAACAGTCATTTATAGTCATATTTGCTTAAACTTCTAGGAATCCTATATCAGAACAGTTTCAATGACTGTGTTAAACAAGGTGTATGGAAAAGTATAATAGGTAAATTCATATTTAAAGATGAGGGAGAAACAGTTGCTAGAAGTTACCAGCCCACATGTTTGTTGTTGAATGTAGGAAAATTAAAAGCATAACTAATTTTACAAAAATTAATGAATGAAACAAAAAAGAAAACTCTGCCACACATTAATCAGTAAGCATATATTAAAGATCAAACCATTACTAGTTGTGATTTATTTTACCACAGCGTGATAAATGCATTAAATGGAGGTCTATACATGAATGTGTTTTTGTGGACTTTTCTAGTGCCTTTGACAGTGTAAATAACAGATTACTATTTTAAAATCTCATCACTTTGGGTGCATCATCACAACCTGTTGAGGGGAATATAAATGATTGGAACAGAAAGCTCAGGAGTAGTCCTGGATGCACATAGGTAATCAAGTTGTACCTCAGGCTCAGTATTGGCTCTTTACTTGTTTAGCCTTTGCTTACTGGATATCTATTTTTGCATAATCATTTCATTCAATCTATGTAGATGATGTCAAAATGGGACTAATTATTACTACTCCAAAAGATAAGATATGTTTATAATCAGCTTAGATTTATTTATGTTAGCTCCCAAAATCATATGTTATCCAGTTCTGTGTAAAATAAATTATGTTTTTGGATAACTTTTTATTTATTTTACTAACATTTGCTTATCAGTTAAGTTAGACTGAGTAGGAGCCCATTTTCAGTGGAGACCTGGGGAAAAGAACTCTAAAAGTATTAAAAAATATTTTCAGAAAACTAATTTTACAGTCTTTAAAAATGATACAAAAAAAAAAACTGCAGTTTAAATAATTATACCAAATTAGGCATAATATAAAAACATTGGCTACAAATACATAAGTTATACGATGATGATTTAATAGTTAGAGAAATTTTAGCCAGTTTACAGAGAAATACAAAGTGAGCTACTGTAACATAAACAGGAATTGTAATGCAAAGTGAGAGAAAAGCAGACTTATGGTATATTTAGAGAAAAGCCAGGGAAGAGAAATTGATAGAACTATGGATGTGAGTGAAGAAGGGAAAGTAAGGAGTAGGCAGATGCAAAGTATGAATAGGTATTTTTTTACATTTAGGAATATATTTTATCCTGGTTTTGAGCAAGACCAGTTCCAGCTTTTGGTTAGGACATCTTTCAGAATGGTTTTGAAGGATGGGAGGTAGGGTATCCATCTGATGCTTAGACATAAGAAGTTCCAGGCCTTAGCAACATGGTTTTGTACAGACAATGCCCAGCAGATTTAATATGTTTGTGGACTGACAGAAGTTTTTGGTCATTGGATCATAATGACTGACTGGGAATATATTTGTATAGAATATTATATTTAGTGCTGGACAAGCAGATGCTCTTCAGTGGTGGGTTCTGAAAGGAGTATTTGCTGCAAATTTAGCAGCTTTGTTATAGTATTATTCAAGTTTTGATTTTTGGGATGCCTGAAGGTTGGGAGCACCATAAAGAAGTGTAAGGATGAGATAAGTAGTGTCAGATGAAGTTGTAGTTATGTCATTGAGAACGTTTCTGGTTCTGTAAAGCATCCTTAGTTTTTGATGAGTTTTTCTTATGCAACTTTGTATATGCAAGTTGAATTTAACATTATCATTTACTACAATCCCTAATAATTTGCTATGAGAAGTGACTTCAATGGTTGCATTATCAAGAGAGAGAGGACTTTTAAATGTAGTTTTTTCATGGGATAGGGATTTGGGGAAAAGTAGTATTGTTATGGTTGAGCATGCGCTGTTAGTTAAAAAGCCATGTCTCAGTTGTTGTTAAAGCTTCCTGAGTAATTATTTGGAGGTATGCCAGGTTATCAGATGTGTAAATCAGTGTGGACTCATCTGTGTACTGTACTAGAGAGGCCTGTTGTATGGATGTTTGCAGGGTGTTGTTGAGAATGTTAAAGAGGAGGGGACCAAAGACGGAGTCTAGTGGTACACCAGTGGTGACTGGGAAAGTATGGAAAGAGGGTGGAGTAGCCATTTTATTGACTGATACCTATTGGATAGGTAGCCTTTGAACCATTGAAGGATGGGCTGAGAGAGACCTAATGAGGTCATTCAAAGCAGCAGTTTGCTGTGACAAACTGTGTTGAAGGCTTTAGACAAGTCTAAAAATAAGGAGACTAGTTTGTTATATCTAGCTTAACTGACAGTTTCTATATAGGTTAGAAGTGCAGTACTAGTACTATGGGAAGAATGGAAGCCATGTCATGTGCAGAATAGGAGTTCTTCCTGCAGGAAATAATTTTTATCAATTGTTTTTGAATACATTTTCAAGTTTTTTTGGGGGGTGGTAAGACTGCTGTAGGTCTAAAGTTTAAAATGTCTATTGAATTTTCTCCTTTGTGCACAGGGATAATGTGTGACTTTTTCCAGAGAGAGGGAACATAGGATTCCTGGACTGTCCTATTTATAAGGATTAAGACAGGGTAGGAAATGCTATCAGCTGCTATTTTAAGGTAGTAGTAGATGTAGAGCATGGTTCGAGTTTAAGAGAAGATATGGGAACAGGTTTGGCGGTGAAAGTGGATGTGATGATACGTGGCTGTTGAGCAGAGTTAGATGTTTGGGAATCCTTGTTTAGACATTCTGTACTATCTATGACATAAGTGTTGAATTGCATTGTGGTTTCAAGTGATGATTTATTGGGAGAGGGGTTAAGGTTGAATTTATGACCAGGATGCTAGATGTCTTTAATGGCTATCTAGAATTTTTAGGGTTGTATTTACTATTATTTTTGAGCATTATTATAGTATATTTTTTTGTTTTCATTAAGTTGCTTTTTAGTATGATTGCAAAGCATTCTAAAGTTTTTTAAGATATTGTACTGTTTTCTATTTTTCCACATTCTTTCTATGCTTTTTCTCTATCCTGCACTATCATTCTACTCTTTTTGGATAGCCAGATTTCATTATTTGTTTTGTCTCTTCCTTCTAGGAGGTGCAAGGCTAATCAAGACATTTAAGAAAGTTGTACTGAATTCAGTTACAGCATCATATAAGAGGAGGGTGTTTAGGAAGTTCTTCTTAATAGATGATAAGGTAGTAATGAACATTTCTGGTGTTATTTTATAAACATCCTGGATGTGTGAGATGTCTAGTTGTGTAGCTTGGGAGATGATCACTGTGACAGTCAGACATTGTACCAGAGGTGGTGTATTTGCTAGGGTCTGATACTGGGATCCAGTCTAATAGTGAATTTGGTAAATTTGAAATCTTGCTATAATGTGTGGGGCTATTAATTAGCTCTATGAAACCAAGCAAATTCACAATAACTGTAGGGGATTTTATATCCAACTAAGTGACATCCATATCATCTAGTACCACTTTTACTTGTGTTATTGTTATGGATATTCAATGTAAGATATCTTCCCGTATAGCCGTATTGTCATTAGAAGGCATGTAAAGAACAGTAATATGTATTGATTTATTTTTATTATTTATTTTATATTTGTTTACCAGGAAAGTCTAACTGGATCCAGGTCATTTTCAGCGGAGGCCCAGGGAGAACAGCTCCTAATACAGTATATAACTTTTACATCTGACAGTTTTGTTTATATAACACACTTTGATATACATAGTAACAGAGGACACTAGTATAATAGTCATTAACAGCGTAAAAGCTAAATACATTTACATGAAGTATTTAATTTCTGACTTCTGACATTTTATGTATGTTCCAAATTGTGAAAAGATACATATTCGGTATACCATGCAGATTCACAACATCTCAAAGCTAAGGATGTAATACAAGTAGACATAAAAGGTGGGGTGAGGGGTTATTGGAAGTAATAGAGAGAAGGGAAAGGGTACATTACTGGTGGGTAGCAATGTACTGAGAGAGAGTGAGCAGGTAAAGAGACATAGGTTGTGTAAAAGATTAATCAGGGTTGTCACAGTTACAGAGCCAAGTTTGCAGTAGGTAGATTTTAAGTCTTGGGATGTAATACAAGTTGGCATAGGAAGGTTGAATGTGGGGTTAATAAAAGTAGGAGAGAGAATGGAAGAGGTACATTAGTTGCGGTAGCAAAGTGCTGGGAGAGAGGGAAGTGGTAACAGAGCAGTAGGAAGTATAAAAGATTAATCAGGGTTGTCACAGTTACAGAGCCATGATTGTGTAGATGGGATTTTAAGGCCTTTTTGAAGGAAGCAATGGAAGTTGTGGCTGAGTTGCTGGGGGAAGACTGTTCCAATGTTTGGCAATAGTGTTGCTATAGATGGATATACCTGCGAAAGCATTGGCTTTGGTTACATCTAATAGGAGTTTTTGACTGGATCGCAGGACTCTAGTTTTGCTGCTTGGGTGTAGATGTTTTGTAGAGCAGGGGTTTTCTCAGGGTAGTGAAGTAGTTTGTGGGTTAGTATAAGTTGATTGTAAAGAATGAGGTGGGGAAGTTCCAGCCAATTAAGTGTTTTAATGAGAGTGCAGTGGTGTGTTCTGTGAGGAGTATTGGTTGCAAATTTGGCAATTTTATTATAACAAGTTTGCAGCCTGAATAGATCAGATTTCCTGAGGTTGGTGAAGCATACAGAACAGTCGAGATGAGATGGGCTTTCATGCAATAGTGGTGGTGGTGTAGTCAGGTAGGAATGGTTTGTTCCTGTAAAGGATGGCAAGTATTTTATGTGCTTTCTTTATAGTACTGGATATATGTATGTCAAATTTCATGCTGCTGTCGATTACAACCCCTAGCTGTTTGGTGTGATTGATAGGCAATATGACTGTGATATTACTGGAGGAGATGTTGAAAGCAATGGTATGAGTAGAATGGTGTGTGAGTGGAAAGATAAGAGGCTGAATTTGTTTGGGATTTAATACTAGTTCTGATTCAGAAATCCATCTTTCAACAGCAAGAAAAGAGGATTGTGTTTGTTGTAGCAGTGTCTGGGGGGGAGGAAGAAGCACAGATTGGTGTGGAATCTGCATATTGGATGACAGAAGCACGACTTGTGGCAGTATGAAGGTTATTAGTAAAAACAGAAAACAACAGTGGTTCAAGAATGGAACCCTGTGGGACTCCTAGTGAGACTGGTAATAATGGCGAGAGGTCCTGGTGCCATCTGACTGCCTGCTGTCTGCCTGTTAGGTAACTTCTAAACCAGGAAATGGTGGGTGAGCTTAGATATTCTGAGAGAGTGTTCATAGGTTCATAGGTGTGTACTAGGCTAATAGCCCTGGGGCCTTTAGAAGACTAGCCCATAGGATTACCCTGGCATTGTATTGATGAGTTTATCATGATTAACCATGTCAAAGGCCTTGGAAAGGTCTAAGAATATAGCAGAGACATATTTTCCATTGTTCCTGTGTTTGTCCACTATCTGTATGAAAGACATAAGGGCTGTAGTAGTGCTATGTGATGTTCTAAAACCATGTTGTACATTTGTGAATAGATTATGAGAGTTTAGGAATGTCATGATTTGTCTGTGTGTGTATGCACCTTTAAAGGATTTTGGAGAGGGGGGAGAGTATGGTGATTGGTCAGTAGTTGGTTAGATCTTTGGAGTTGCCTTCTTTGTGGAGTGGGGTGATGTAGGAAATTTTCCAAAGGTGAGGGACTAGGTTTTCAGCCATTGAGTGATTAATGAAAATTGTTACAGGATACGCAATTGCATTAGCAGCAATCTTTAAGAATTCAGCCAGCAGTCTATCTGTGGAGTCAGTTGTGGGTTTTAGTTTATTAAGCATCTTTTTAGTAGTGTATATTGGGACAGGTTGAAGTGAAAATCTCTGTTCAGTAGTATATTTTTTGTGTGACTTGATAGTAGTAGGATGTTTGTTAGACTTAGCTAGATCTAGGGTGGAATCTGTAAATAACTTGTTGAACTGAGTTGCTGTGTTTGTTGAACAGTCAGTGGTTGCAGGGGCAGGGGTGCCAGCTTTGCCTGGGTGAAGTCCTTTGTTGATGGTTGCCAAAAAGTTTCTAGGATTGGTTTGATATCTATTTTGAATGTTGTGGTAGTAGCTTGTTCTCTCTCCTTTAATCATTTTCTTTGTCTTATTTCTAAGCCCAAGATATTTTTGTTTGTCAGTAGGGGTACCTGTTCTCTTCCAGTTTACACAGGCTTTGTCTGTGTTAAGTAGTAGATATCTAGTCTTTTTGTATAACCAGGGGGAATAGCTAGCTAGCTTTAATTCTGATGGTTTTGGGGGATGCACAGTGACCTTGTATGTTGAGGAATGTTTAGTTAAAGTAGGATACAGCATCATTTAGATTAAGTGTTTTCAAGGGGTGCCAGTTGCAACTTGCTAGAGCAGCAATAGAATTGTTGGGGTTAAAAGATTTTTTATGACATATTTGTTGATAAATGGTGGATTTTGCTAGACAGGTTTGGCATCTGATTAGAGGTGATCACTCAGGCTGTCTGGGAGAGTCTGAAATACTATTTTTATCTGGTCTGTTTGACAATGTCCAGTCAAGTATTGATTCCCTCTTTGTTGTTTTATAGACTCTAGTTGGGGCTGGGATAAGTTGTGAAAACCTGTGGAGGTTGATGAAGTTTGTAATGTCAGAGGAGCTGCATGTTAGGCAATCAATATTAAAATCTCTTAGCATTATAGTTTCTTGAGGTAGTGAGTGAGAGGCCCAGTGAAGTAGATTTTCTATGGTATCTGTATTGTTACCTGGTAGAAGGTAGCAGCTGATTAGTTTTATTGCTTTTGTAGTATTCAAATGTAGTTTAGTAAGTAGAACTTCTCCTGGTGGTATAGTAGGTAATGGAAGGTCCACTATTTCACTTTTTAATTGGATCTTAAGATAGCAATGCCTCCACCTTTTTTGTTTGCTCGATCTTTACGCAATAAGTTATAGCCAAGAGGAATTATTTTGTTGTCAGCTGTATCAGGTTTTAGCCTTGTTTCTGTGAGCAAGACAATATCAGGAGAGTAGAAGGAAAGGTGTACGTGTAGTTCTGAGATCTTGTTTGTGATGCTTCTAATGTTTATGTTAAGCAGAAGCAGGTTGGCGACTTTATGGGGAGGTGTGCAAGGGTGTGGGTGGAATTTTGCATTGTTGTGTGGTTGATGGGGTTGTTTGGGCCAGTGTTTGGGTGTGCATCTTCATAAAGGGCTAGTTTAGAGGCTATTTGCACTATGGTGTGGAAGATGTTAGTACTATATAAATGGTATGTAATGGATGGTTTGTTAGTTTGGTGTACTGGCAATGGGGTGAATGAGATATGGTGAAAGAGAGCTATGCGAATGATGGAGGGGTAAATGTGGAGGGGTAAATGTGTTGTCAGTAATGTTAGTGTTAGTGGTATGATGAAGTGGTAGTATGGGTTTAGTTTGGTTGTATGATGTAATATGTGCGAGTAGTATAATGGTTAAGAATGTTAAGATGTTACATATGGTCATAGTTAAGTTAAATTAAGCTGGGATTTGAGCAGTGAAACTAAGGTGGCTCTTTAGAGCTGTGTGTGGTGGTGTTAGTGATAGTGCGCAAGATTACTTCTTAGCTAGTTAGGAGGAAGAATGGGGGTTATGATTAATAATAGGTCAAATATGTATTTGGTTACAGGGTGTTGAGAGTGTTAGTTGAAGGTGTTATGAAATGTGTTGAGATAGGTGGGAGTGGCTAACAGTTGTTTAATTGTTGCTGAGTGCTGATTTGCCTACATGAAGTGGTGGGAGTGGTCAGAGTGTATAAATCTAATGAAAGGGGGTTGGGTGGGAATGGGGGTAGGATAGGGGAGCAAAGTGAGCCTGAGTGAAGCAAGGGGGAATGCAGCGGGATGAACCATGATGCGGAGCAGACCATGAGAATTTGTTTATAATTGTTTAATTTCATGAAAATAATAAGCTCTGCTGAACTGAATTTTGGTATTAGTTTGTTGTACTCCCACACTCAAGTCAAACTATAACGATAATAATCAGTTTATAGCCAATACAAAGCAATTAGCAGAGAGACACAAAGCAGAACAGGTTTTCTTTAATTTCCTGAATGCAGAAACTTGTCAGCTAGGTAGACTAAGTAACTTGCATATACAGTATAAATTACTGTCAAGAGAAAGGACAGTGGCTAATTTAGTAAATTGTCCATAGAGTGTAAGGACTGCCCTTTTGAAGGAGGGGATGTTAAAGCCAATTTCCAGCACAGGTAGGGATTTGACTAACTGAAGTTAATACACAGCAAGGTTCTTCAAGTTAACATTGCTTACATTATACAAAGAGAAAATTCTCAATGAAAACATTTGGGAGTTGGCCCTTATGGCAGAGGTCCTGCAGTTTTGGAGTCGGATGTAAAGATTACAGGCTCTGCACTCTGAAGGAAGTTGGCAACTGAGTGAAACAGGAGACCATAGTCATAGATTTAAGATTACTTTAGTGTGAACAAGACTAAGATGGAAAATGTAAGTCTTTTGTGAATTGAAATAGTGAATGATAGACACACACACACACACACACACACACACACACACACACACACACACACACACACACACACACACACACACACACACACACACACACACACACACACACACATATGTAAATATCAATGATCTTTGCCTTTCAGTCTTTTTTAATTTCTCCAAATCTTTTGGGTTTCTAATACCATGAAGGAATGGACCCCATTCCTAAGTCAAAGTACAATTAAAGTTCATGAAATTAGTATTGTTTCACTCTTTGATGTTAGCCAAAAGTGTTCTTTACAGCATTTGCAACATGCCCAGTAATGACTCCTGCAATTCATATGTAGTTACATGTATTGGTAGCATAAATAAATATGATTGTAGACTCTTTTTGTAACACCCATTGCTCCTACTACTATTGGAACTATCTGGATATCTTTCTTCCACACTGGTCTTGTTTGTGCTAGCTAATCCTGATATTTTGTGTATCTCTGCATGCAGGACACTGTAGTCACTGGGTGTGGCAATTTCATTGATCAGTGCTAATTTTGTCTTCTTTTCTTGGACCACTATATCCAGTTTTCTAGCATCTGTCTTTTGAACTGTTGGTAATGGATTATCCCATGTGATGTAGACTTCATCATTTTCTATTATGTTTTGTGGTTCATGTTTCCAGTGTTTTGCAGCCACTTCAATACCATAATGTTTGCACAGTCCTCAGTGCAACAGTCTCACCACATTATTATGCCTTTCAGCATACAGTCTTTCTGCCATTAGTATGTCACAACCAACAACGAGGTGTGCAACTGTTTCCAATTCAGTTTTGCAAAAATGGACTTTGTAAACCAATGTGTACGTAGCACATTATCTTGTGCCGCCAGTATTAACCTTTCATCTCTTGGTTTGAATTTGCCTCTCCTTAACCATTCCTACATTCATTCCTGATCAACATGAGGTTCTGCCAGAAGTTTTCTGTACTTGCAACTATATTTATGCATTTTCCACATTTCTTGCCTTCTCATTTGGTCCTTCACCTTTGTTCCATAGGACTTTCTTTTATTGCCTTTTTGTTCTACTGCCATAATTGAATTTTCTTCTAAATGACTATAAACTCTGTCGGCATCAATCCCCATATACAGTTTATATGTCATATTCTTTCTTTTGATTTTTTTTGTCACATTCAGTTGCTGCCTGATTTTTATCTACTTCTGGTTCTATTTCCATTCCTGCTTGATGCCTATACACTTCTGCTAGATTAAGCAGAGAATTCATCTTAGATTTATTCTCCTCTTGTTTCAAAACTTTCACTATGTTTGGGTCTAGTGAGGTCAGCAGATATGCGTGGAGTCCCACAATTACAGATCTATACATGTAATCAGTTTCAAGGAGGCCCATCCATCCTTCAGAATGGGGAATATATAATCTTGGTATGCACTGATTTTTATAAATCATTTGGTGATCATGAAGCATCCTTCTTGTTTTCCTATCTAATCTATCCAACATGTTTTGGAGCCAGTCAGTCACTCCAAAACTGTAAGTTAGGACAGGAAGAGCAAATTGGTTTGTTCCTAGATGTTGCTGTTTTCAGGATTAATTTAAGTCTTCTGAAGTATTCCTTACTAAGTTTTATTTGCATTTGTTCATATTTTGTTGTTCATCCTTCATCAATTCCCAAATATTTATAAACTCCTCCTTGCTCAAGTTCTTTTATATAACATTCTTGTCCTAAACTGATGTTTTCCTGGTGCTGCAGTTTTCCTGCTTTAAAGGTTGCTTTTGCACATTTATCAAGACCAAATGACACTCTTATATCATCTGGAAAAGTTTTGACAACTTGCAGTTGTGCTTTCAGTTCCTCATCTAATGAGCTATACAGTTTTAAATCATCAACAAAGAGAAAATGAGATGTATTTACACTTTGTTGTTTTCTAGGAGACAAATTATAGCCATGGCCTAAGCTGTTAAGTAGACAGCTTAATGGGTTGAGGGCAAGGCAGAATAGCAGCAGTGACAGAGTCAACCTGGAATATCCCCCTTTGAATTTTTATCCCTGGGATAATAATTTGTCCTTTATCATGACTTAATGAAAAGTTGTCTGCCACTGTTTCATGGTCGCTGTAATGTAGTCGATCAGTGTAGGATGTATCTTATACATTTTTTAAGCACTCTTTTATCCATGAATGTGGGATACTATGAAATGCTTTTTGTAGTCAATCCATGACATACTTAATTCTTCCCCTCTTTACAGTTCTCCACTATGACTTTATTTAACAGCAAATGATCCTTTGTTCCATAGGACTTTCTTTTATTGCCTTTTTGTTCTACTGCCATAATTGAATTTTCTTCTAAATGACTATAAACTCTGTCGGCATCAATCCCCATATACAGTTTATATGTCATCGGAAGACAAGTTATTGGTCTATAATTTTTAGGGTAGTTTACAGGTTCACTCTTAAGTAGGAGCATTGTTTTTCCTGTTGTTAGCCAGGTTGGTGTCTGTTTAGGGTACACATATAAATAGTTCTTACTCGTGGCTAAATCTTCATGCAAAGATGTTAATAGTTTTAACCAAAACTTAGGTACTGCATCTGGACCTGTGGGTTAACAATTAGAGGCTTTTATTAACTTTATTTCAATCTCCTAGGCTGTTACTTCATCCCATCTCATATCCTGTACCTTTAAACTTCTTATTTTTTCTTTAACTTCTTCTATCCATTTAGCATCTTTGTTATGTTCCACAGGAACTTCCTAGATATTTCTCCAAAATGTATCTTTCTTCTTTTTTTGACAGTCTTTCAATACCTTTTATCTTGTTTCCCAATTCTCTATAAAATGTTTTTGGGTCATCAATAAATTGCTTATTTTATACTTTTCCTTTATATTTTTCTTCATATCTTCTTAGTTTTTCCTCCTGTGCTGAAATTTTAGTTTGTTATTTGCGATAGTGCATGATAATTCCTGGTCTGTTCTAACAGTGCGCATTGCTTTTATCACATCTATCTTTCTTAGTATTTTTGTTGATCTGTTCCCTCTTCTATAGTCTTCTAACAGTGACACTTCTTATTTTAATTGATTTATAGTTTACTCTGCTCGATATTTCCATGATGGTATTCGATTTCTCCCCTTCCTTTCCCTCACTACCCTGTGTTCTTGTGGTAGAACTTTATCAGTTATTAATTTAGCTGCACAGTAATATATACTGTTTACTTCTGTTATAACACATGGATCTCTAAGAACAGTCCTATTTACTGTGTTAATTTGTTTTATCAGACTTCTAACTTTTTGGGTTTTACTAACCTTCTGCAGTCTATTTCTTTCATTGATCTTGATATATCTGTCTATGTCTATTAAATCAAGCAACTCTTCTCTTAGCTCATTTTCTTCCAAACTGAGGGCACATCCGTTGTTTTCCATTTCATGTAGGCATTCTATAGAAGGCTCTATAGCATCTATAGCGTCTTCCTGTGGCACACTCTTCAATTCCATCCTGTGCTATCCATTGCTCTGTCATATGGGAACTCGCTGGCCTATCACTCCTCGACATTGACTGCATCAGAGTTTTCACAGGATCCTGTTCCTTTTCTTGCTGTCTAGCTTCAAGTGAACATTTATACTGGTTTTCTCTGAAAGGCTCCAAATTATCTTCATATGGCACCGGACCAATTGCTTCCTGTTCCACTAGTTTCCCCTTAATTTGGATATCCATTGTGCTATCCTGCTGTGGTGCTTTCTGAATTAGATTTTCTACACTGAATCCTTCAATTCGCAGGTACTCTAACCTCAATTTTTATTTCTTTAACTTCTGCATTACTAATCTCCTTTTCTACTTTTCTTCTTTTTTTTTGTATTGTAAAGTTTTCCATGTCTGGATTCCTTTGCCTGTATTTTTTTCAAATATCTTTGGTGCTGCTCTTTTTATATTGGTTAGTTTTGATTTCTCCTTTGCATAAATATCACACCATATTAGATCTCTTTTTCTTTTCCATGTCCATATTTCTTCAGATGTTTCCCGATCTTCCTGCATCATGCATGGAAAATTGTCAGATGTAGTCTAAAATCTATTTTTTCAGTCATTAGAGACAGTAAAGTTACAGATGGCCTAGTCTACTTCATGTAAGTTAAAATGCTATTTCAGTACAAATAAGACCTGAGCTGACAGTTTCTCAAACCATCAGCTTCACAAAGTTAAGAAATAAATTGAAGTAAGCAAGAAAACATCCAGGTCAGCCAAAACCTGATCAGCAATATTCAAAATGAATATATAGTGGAGAAGACAACATGTAAGAGACAAGAACTGGTGGAAAGAGCACCCAAAGAGCTATGCACAAATGTTTGCCATACTGTCAAGGAAAGGGCAACAAAAATATTTGAAACAGAAAAAAGATTAAGAAGCCAAAATGACTGTCTATCTGTCTGTCTGTGGGGGTTTTAGAAGAACTCGCAAAAAAGAAAAGCAAACAACAATGGCAATGCAGAATGCAGTGGCATTGATGGATCAAGTCCTGAGTGCAGCCTTGTTGACCCAAGTTTGATTAGCAGCACAGGTGACAGAGACAGAGAGTCAGAGGAAGGATGGGCAATTATGTGGGCATTCCCAGCTATCATCTCTGGTGCTGGCTGGGGACAATGTGTAAGTGAGTATAGCTCAGGAGGGGAAGATTAGTGGGCATGACTGAGCTGCCGTGGATGCTGCACACCCCCATTGCACACCTGCTCCTCGAGTAGTATCATGAAACTGAAGTCAGCATCTCACTAATTGATTGTCACAAACAATACTTAGTTCTTGGAATAAGTGATGTGCTGAATAGAAAATTGCATAAGAAAAAGAGTATAGCAGCGTACTGGATTTATACATTGATAAAACTGATAAACTGTTGGGCTCTAAACAAGTATTGTGGACTGTTGTGCTTGGCATTTAAATGATGCATGAAAAGTATAGCTACTGTATTTTGTTTCATAACACAGCATGTCATTCTCTTCAAGTGCTTCATTCTATGATGGTTTGACATAATGCCTTTATTTCACAGGTACAAGGTACAGAGTTTGATTCTGCCCTCAGCTTATTGGCTAGGATTGTAACGGAATGATAGCCTAGCATTTAACTATATATATTATAGTTTTCTAACATGATTGCAGTATAGCATCACTGTTTCCACTCATTGTAGTTCTATTTAAACATAATACATTTGTAAAATAACCTAGAAGTACTGCACAAAAATTAAATTTATCTGTGGTGCTAATATTGACACTCATTGCTCTCTACTGGATTATTTTTCCTTTGAAGCAATAATGCAATGCTACAGTTTTAATACATTGTACAATATTTAATTTTATTTTCCTATCACAGATTAGAAGCAAATTAAAGTACTCAAGAAAAACATTTTTATTAATACAGTGATATTATTTCAGGAAAATATTATTCTGTTGTGTATCACATTCTCTAATACTAGGCAAGCCTCAGCTATAAATTTATCACTTATAACTAAATACTTCTCTTTTTGTAGGGCAGCAATCAGAGAGAAAGAAACAGTAATATCTTCACATTCAGGATGAGGAATTCCAACAAATCAAGGAAGAAACAAAAGCAGTAAAAAGATATTGCCATTACAGTAGGAAGAAAGAGCAATGGCAGAAACTGTAGTTGTACCTTGAATAAATGCATTAAACAAATGAAAATCAATACTAGAATTTAAAGGACCTTATTTGCGATGCTAACAGACACTTTAGACCTTTGAAAATACTCTTTCTAGGACTGCAGATCAGATTTCGTTACTGCCGGGAACATCGATAAAACTGAAGAAAAAAAAAGAAAAGAAAAACTTCTATAAAGCATCACATAAGGAGTCAACAGTATTGTAAATGAGCACTTCATTCGTTTATTTTACAGCAATAAAAAAATGAAAAAAGTACAGCCTCAGGACCATCTCCATGCTATAGGTAGTGCTGGCACTGACCCTAATTGCATGCTCTGGGGGTGGGGATTATGTCATTGACTGCTTCCACTGAGGGATTTTTTTTTTCATTTGCGACCTACCCCTTGGTTCCCCATTCCCCTGCTTTTGCCTTTGTTATGTCCGAGGGTGACACCCACTGGGGACCATGCCTCCCCACAAGGAATACCTAGTTGCATGACCTTTTCCCTGGGTAGGCACACTCATCCCTTCCTGCCAACACCTAAGGCACTTGAGCCAATAATCGTACCTGGTCACCTGAGCTGTAGTTAGGGCTGTACCTCTGTACTCCATTATGCTATCCTTGCCCCATCTACTTGTTATGCCAGACTAAAGTATCCTGACCAACTTGCCAAATCCTTCTTATGTACTTATACAGACCTGTATGTATATTTTGTATCTAACTGTTTCACTGCTATATCATCTCTCTCTCTCTCTCTCTCTATATATATATATATATATATATATATATGTGTGTGTGTCTGTGTGTTTCTGTATACATTAGCACTCCTATCAATGTTAGTGCTGATACAAGCACTACAGATTTTACCATGCTTACATTCCTTTTTTAATAATTCTTCAAATGCATAGAGGTACACTTTTGTTACATAACATTTTGATGCTAACATCTTTACTTATTCATAATATAACTATGACTGTACAAAATGCACATGTTTTATAGTCCTTAAACAATTCCATTATAATCTTGTCTTATACTATTACTAACACTGAAAATAAGGGGATACACATAACTGTAAAATTCTATATATATTTGTTAATTATATTTATTTTAATCTTAATCTACTCTATGATTTTTTTTACATTTTTCCTACTTTCGTATACATCCATAGTTGTAACAATTCATATGCCTATGGTCTTCAGAATACTAATTATAAGTAAAAGAAAATATATAATTTTAGTTTTGAAATGAGAAAAGAATTGTGTACAATTTATTAAAAATTCATTAATGATGATAACTTTTGTTTTTATCATAACCATGTATTTTATTTTACTTTATTGCAGCTTGCATATTATTATGTCTAACCATTAGACTGAACATAAATTATTAAATGCTGGTTTCTGCAGGCATTTTAACGTGCATTATCTTGCTTTAGACCACAATACCACTTGGAAAACTATATTGTTTTTCTTGAGTTCTACATACAGCTCTTCTTGGAAATACCCTCTTAAAACTTATAAACTTATTGGATTGTCAGAGCTAAGGTCTATCAGCAGACCTGAAACTAGTCTGGGGTGAAGGAACAGCTGCCCTGGGTGCAAAGTTGTAAGGGTGCACAACTGGCAAGTGCTAGTGGTACAAGAGAGCTCTCCCATCTTTGATTTTTGAAGCTTTTAAGCTTTGAGGAAATTACGGTTTCATAAATGAATGAATGCTGCTATTGCATTTGTAGTCATGGCTGAGGTGAACTAACTGTAACAAACTGCTTATTATATTCATAGAAAACAGCTTGCTAAAGTCTCAGAGCAGAATAGCATTTTTTTCTCCTCATTTGTATTACTTTACTTTGAATAAAGTGTCTTCTTCAGACCACTTGGTGTCAAGTGACTGCTCAGGGAACCAAGTTATCTACCCATGGTTCTGGTTGTAAACACACAACAGCACTGTTTTTAAGCTCT
The DNA here is from genome assembly GCF_019279795.1 of Protopterus annectens. Taxonomy (NCBI): domain Eukaryota; kingdom Metazoa; phylum Chordata; order Ceratodontiformes; family Protopteridae; genus Protopterus; species Protopterus annectens. The sequence goes on from NC_056744.1 coordinate 133,845,479, forward strand.
TCATTATTGCTGTTATATAAGAATAACAGATTAACATACTTCCATTCAATTTCCTGTTGACATCATTTATTTACTCATACAATTTAACTGGGGTAGAACACTGAGCCCAGTGGACTGATTTCAGTCCCAGCCCAGAATGTGGGCACATATCAAGGGGAAAAATAAAAATAATTCATATTGTAAAAGAGCACACAACAAACAAAGGGACAGTTAATATGCAGCAGAAAAAAAATATTTAAGAAGGTAGTCAACAGAAACCACTATGTACAATACTTACATCAGTTAGATTACTGTAACTTTTTCAATGAAACAGCTTTCCTGTTTACACTGCAGTACTGTTTCTTTTCATTTTAGTTATATGATTTTATATTTTTGCGGGCATCTGTCTAAATACATCTCAGAAGAGGATATCATTAAACAATTGTATTTACTTCAGTTTGCCTTGTATGAAAGTGGGATATACAGATTAACATACTTCCATTCAATTTCCTGTTGACATCATTTATTTACTCATACAATTTAACTGGGGTAGAACACTGAGCCCAGTGGACTGATTTCAGTCCCAGCCCAGAATGTGGGCACATATCAAGGGGAAAAATAAAAATAATTCATATTGTAAAAGAGCACACAACAAACAAAGGGACAGTTAATATGCAGCAGAAAAAAAATATTTAAGAAGGTAGTCAACAGAAACCACTATGTACAATACTTACATCAGTTAGATTACTGTAACTTTTTCAATGAAACAGCTTTCCTGTTTACACTGCAGTACTGTTTCTTTTCATTTTAGTTATATGATTTTATATTTTTGCGGGCATCTGTCTAAATACATCTCAGAAGAGGATATCATTAAACAATTGTATTTACTTCAGTTTGCCTTGTATGAAAGTGGGATATATCACTTTTCCAAACATATCATATTAGCCATCTCATTTCTCAAAATATCCATAGATTATTTCTTATATGCCCATCACCATTTCTACAAAAACACATGATCTGTAGTCTGCTCTGCTAATCTTTGTGTTCCCTTATTACTGTTTACCCTGTCCCCTTTACTTATGATTGTGTGCTGTTCCCTAGTCTCTCTCCCTAAAGTCCTCTTTCAACAATCATGCCCACTGAGCTGCCCTATGACAACTTGGTGCTGAAAACTCCACCTAACCACTCCAGATTGATGCTCTCAAACCACTATTTAGATCTTGGGAATTTCCTATTATCAAATTAGGTTTTGAATCATATAATACAAAAATATTACTCCTTTACACCTAGTTCCAGTGGTAACATCCTTATTAATACATAGCATCCAAATCAAACATTTCATAGCAGTTTATATATTTGTATGTGACCTAGTGCAGCAACCTCTTAGCTGACTCTGCAATCACTTGTGAAGCACATTTTCATGCTACAAAATGCGTTGCTTTCCACTTCACATATTTGTATTAAAATATTACAAATTTACTTAAGGAGGCTAATGCAATACAGCATTTATTTTTACTCTTGTCTGTTACAGATGCATTTACACACTTCTTAATTTGATACAGATCAAGTACATCTAGTGTATTTTTATAGATTTCCTTTTGAAAGCTTGATGAGTTTCTTGCAGTTTATTATTCTCTGTGGCACAGGCCAAAAATCCAGATAAGAAATGAAAATAAAATGACAGGAAATTATTTTACTGAAAGGAAAGCAGAGAAGAGTTCAGAAGATACAGATCAGGAAGCAATACTAAATGAGAAGGACAGACATTTTTGCAGAGAAGGAAGTCACCATTTGCAGCTGTGATTTATATTTGATTATCATCTTGGGCATCATATGTCCTGCTGTGATGGAAAGGAATGATAAAATTTAGTGTGCTCTATATGCTATAGGGTGAGATGAGCATGCCTCTTAGAGGAACTCTGATGGAAAACAAGATCAGAAATAGGGCAAAGATCAGCATAAGCTCCAATTCACTGAGGAAGAACTTATGTATCTTCAAGGAGTTAGGAAACAGGTTTGTTAGTATCACCTCATTTCAAAGAAGGTCGTGGAAAAGAGGAGGCATTGCTGAATGTCAACTCTGTGGCTTCAACTGATGATCAACATCATGGATTTGCATAACAAGTATCTTATAATTCACTGTACTTTGCTTTGTGACATTCACCACTAACAAGCATAAGGGAAAGCCTGTGAATATGGTTTATATGAAATTCAGAAAGTGTTTAACACTTTGTGCATGGATGGGTGATATGACAATTAAACAGTAGTGCGGTAGTTCCAAAACAGTTCAGTGAACTGGAAAGTGGCTGTCAACCTGAATCTGTAGGCAAAAGTTAGTAGACTGTAGAATACCACATGGTTCACTGGAATCATACTGTTTTGTATGACTATGTTTGGTATCAAAATAAGGTTAGGAAAGCAAGATCAGCCTGTGTAGATAATTATGTGTGTATATACATTTTAGAAGCTATCCAAGGGCTTGCACTAGTGTATAAATACAGAGCAAGTGCAAGCTAGACTGCCATTTTGTAGGTAGCTGTTGATATGTAAGCATGTATGTATGTAAAGTCTATCTGTTAACCTGTCCTTTCATACTTTTAGATGCTGCTATCCATCCTGATGTGTTCAATGTATTAAAGAATCTAAACAAAACCCCCAGCCTGCTTGTCATTAATGTTAGAGAAGGACAAGCGACATGGTGCCAGAAGTGGGATGTCTAAAGGACATGGAGTCAGAACTGGCATATCCAAAGGGCATGAAGTTAGAGGTGGCATGGCTAAAATGACTTAAGGCACTTGCTTAGAATTGATGAAATATACAGGAATGGATCATCCCTAAAATGTGCAAACTTTGCAAAACAGTTGAATTTCAGATATTAAAACTTGCTCAGCACTATTTCATATTCACATAATATAAAACAGGGCATACAGAATGTTCTAAATATTTGCATAAACTGATATGTATGATACTGATAGTGATAAACATATTCAAATTATTGTAAATGTCTGAAATAAAGTCTGAATTGCATAAGTCGAATAAAATAAGGGGAAATAACCGCATTTTCGCAAAGCATGTATTTTTCATATTAAACAAAGATATCAAGTGTTCCTATGTTTTTGCAGTGTTATAGTAAAGCTATTTAACATAAGTACAGCCATTACAAGGCATATTTTGCAGAATGCAGCCATTTCAGAGCATATTTCACAAAGTACAGTATTTTGAAGAGTTTATTGTGCATTTGAATGTTATTACAAGCTCACAAAACAGCTTGTTCATACATAATTATAACAGCAATATTATCAGAGTATTTGTGTATACTTTGTGAGTATGGAAACTGATTTTGAAAACCCACTGCACTTGTGTTTGATAGTAATATTGCTGAGAACTGGAGAGTGCTTGAGCAAGAGTATAACATTTTCATACAGGCTGCATAAAGATGACTGTACAAATACATGAATTATGCTTAATTTAGTTGGGTCAGAAGCTATAGAAAGAGAGCATTCATTTGTGTATGCACCACTATCTATACATGAGAGGGGGAAACTGTCATATTGTTCTACTGGCTGAGTCAAGGGAGGACCCTGAGTGCTTAAAATGTAAATTTAGAGAAATGTGTAACCCAGACAAATGTTACAATGGAAAGGCCAGAATGTCGACTAACCTTTGATTGACCCATATGTGTCGAACCTGCACTTCACCGAATGGCCAAATCTTTGAAATCGGTAGGCCAACTAAACACGACACATTACAACAAACATTATGAAGTGGAGGGCTTTGCCCCCACAGCTCCCAATGTGGAGGGCTGTGCCTCTCACAGCCCTCCTAACTAAATATACCAACTCTGAGATTGTACTACAGTAAGGAAAAGGGCAGATTTAAAAGAACGGTCAACTGATTTCTTTCCCTTGGAAAGAAATAGATGATTTGGCCATTCGCTGAAGCAAAGGTTTAACACATATGTGTCGATCAAAGGTTAGTCGACATTCTGGTTCTTTGAGTAGATAATATAGGCCCTTATTTTACACAAGGGATCAAAATCCTAGTGAAACTTTTGCAGCATATATAACTGACCTGAGAAATAAAGCCAAAACATGGAGATTTGGTGATTTAAGGGATGAGTTGATAAAAGACCGACTTGTGTGTGGCATAAAAGATGATGCCGTGAGAAAGATTTTGCTTCGTGACAATGATTTAACGTTGAATAAGGCAACTGAGATTTTCAGATATACGAGCTCACAGAAAAGTACACAAATATGCTTACAAATGAGAATAACTCTAGAAGGCACAGTGATAAAGCTCATGTTGAAAGTATACATCACTTGGTTAAAAGAAACAGGCCCAAGCACATGGCAGCAACTGTAAGCCCTGCAGCACTCACTGGTAAGCCCCAGAACTTTTCAGCAAATTCCAGAGTTCACACAGTCTCAGTGAAGCATTAAGAGTAAGTCAGCAAACTCAAAGCATGGGCCCCAACCTAATGCTAATTGTTGTAATTGTGGTGGAAGCCATAATTGTAGTGGAAGCCATGAATCTAAAAGGGAGAAATATTTAGCTTTTGGTCAACAATGCCACAAATGCAATAAGTGGAATCATAGGTTCATAAGTTCATAGGTAGGTACTAGGCTATAGGCCCAAGGGCCTAAGTAAGCCTAACCAACAAGGTTCCCTGGCTTACGCCACCCAAGAAAGTTAATTTCCTGTGCCCCTGTCGAGCACAGCCACAGAAGTGATCCCCGGGGTGTATTTCCTATTTCCCATCCACTCATCAAGATTTTTCTTGAAGAGTGCTAATGAGGAATGTTGCTTGACATAGATGGGTAGCTTTTTCCAGAGTATAGGAAGTCTCTTGGACAGGAATCTATTGCTTCAGCATGTTCTGTTTATTGTGGTGACAAGGTTTAGGTCCCTAGAGGGTGTAGCTTGGAGGGATTGGGATTTCTTTAGGTGTAGCATGTCCAACAGCTCTGGGTTTAACATAGCTTTATATGTTAGGCAGAGATCTCCTCAGAGTAGACGATATGCTACAGAGTAAAGCTGGAGTATTTTGAGACAGTCAGTGTAGGGGATCTGTTTGACGCCAGTAATCCTCTTTGTGAGGTACTTCTGTGGCCTTTCCAGCTGCTGCAGATGTCTTGTGAGATACATTCCGAAAGTGGCGTTTTACTCTATAATGGGTTTAATGAGTGCCGAGAAGATGGGAACAATACCTCTATTGTCCTGGATGAGAACCCTTTTGTGATGATGTGTGCCACATAGAAGGATTTCCTGACTACTGTGGCGATGTGATTATCAAAGGCGAGACTACTGTCCACTCTTATCACACATTCGGCATTAAGTAGACTGCCGTTTATGTGGCAGTTCATGGGTACAGAGTTTTTACCAAAGGGGATGACAATGCACTTTTTGGCATTGAGCTTGAGGCCATGCCTCTGACTCCAGGCATCTGTCTCAGTGAGGCCCTGCTGTAGGATGTCCACATCATTTGGGGACTTGACTGTGGCTCCTAGTTTGCTGTCATCTGCGAACTTCATTAGCCAGAGGCCTTCTGTGCTAGCCTGTACTTCAGAGAAGTAGATAGAAAACAGGAGAGGTCCCAGGACTGAACCAGTGGTACTCCACTTGTCACTGGTTTGAAGTCAGATTTGGAGTCTGCAACTTTTAAAATGTGGTCCTGTCAGTGAGCCAGTTGGTAACCCATCTTGTGATGTAGGGATATATACCTAGCTTAGTGAGTTTAGCTATAATTCCAGAATGGGGGATGGTGTCAAAAGCCTTAGCAAAGTCAAGCTAGGCTGTTTGAACCATCTTACCCTTGTCTACGGCTTTGGTGACTGCCTCAAAGAAGTCGATCAGGTTCAATAGCATGATTTGCCTTTCACAAACCCAAACTGGGTGGGGTCTAGAGTTTGGAGGTTACCAGTGTCTTTGTTTGAGTTCCATGATGATACGTTCCATGGTTTTACAGACCAGGCTCATCAGGCTAATAGGGCGATAGTTGCCAGAATCAGTGGTGGCTCCCCCTTTGTGGAGTGGGATAACTGTTGCTGTCTGCCATTCAGTGGGCACAAAGCCTGACATGAGACTATGATTGAACGTGGTGCTTAGGTGGGGAGCCAGTTTGTTCTGAAGTTCATGTAAAACGCAGCCTGGGATTTTGTCCTATCCCATGGATGCTGTGTTTTTGGTTTTAGAGAGTGCAGCTTTTACCTCCATAGATATGATTACAAGGACTCTGCATTCTTTTTGTATAGATATGGGCCCTTTATGGGGTGAGGGGGGGGGGGGTAAAGTCAGCACTGAACCTATCTGCCAGGATGTTGGCAATATCAGTTGGTTCTGTAATTTTCATGCTGTTGTGCTGTAACTCAGAGCAGATCTGGGTGTTGCCATTGAGATTCTTGACATAGCTATAGAATGCTTTGCGGTTGCCCTTAGAATCAGTGGCAGTTTTGTTTTCATAGCTAGCTTTGGAGGATCTTATAAGGGATCTCAGCTTCTTACTGAGGCTGACCAGGGAGCTCCTCCACTCATGGGATTTTACTCTCTTTTGCAACAGTTTCTTCCTTCTGCTGTAGAATTTGTTTATGGCAGGGAACCACCAGATTGGCTACCATTTTTTGGTTCTGCTTGGGATAGCATGATTCATGCACTCATGTAAGTGCTTATAGAGTGCATTTGTGTAGGATTCAGCAGTCGGAACTGTATTGTCCATCTGCACGGGTGTCATGAAGTTCGCCACTTCTGTCTTAAGAAGCATGAAGCTGGCTTTGGATAAATTTTTTACCGTGGTTCCTTAATGGTGGGTGGGGGCGGGATGCGGATATCTAGGGTGATTAGCTTATGGTCTGATATGACCAATGAGGAGCTGACGTCAGGTGGGAAACACCAGTCATTCATGTTGGTAATGACAATGTCTAAGATATTGTTGCCCCTGGTGGGGGTGTGGATAAGTTGATCCAGGGCATTGGAATTTATGAATTCCAGAAAGCGTTGCCCAGAGTTAGTTGCACTTGGATAACCTCAGATGCATTATGCTGTGCAACTATGGATAGCCTTAATGAATATGGACACACCTCCGCTTTTGGTGTTCTGGTCCAGGTTAGATGGCCAAAAAGTGTGGTATGAGTTATAGCCTGGTAATGCAGGGGTGCTCTCTAGAGCCTTGAACCAGGTCTCAGTCACTGCACAGATATCAATGTTCTCCATTTTAAGGAGTGCCTCAAGTGAGTGCATTTTGAGATTTAGACTTCTAGCTTTGAGTAGCATTACCCTCAGTTTTTGCTTGCTGTTCCTGTTACGGTGGTGAATTTGTCATTTGAACCTTGCCTAAAAAAGGCACTATAGAGACGGCAAGACCCTTAGCCAGTATCCGGAATCCCAGGGGCGACAGGTGCAGGCCATCTCTGGCAAAGCATTGTGGTCTGTCCACCATGTCGTCCCAGGCAGACAGATACTGGATCCCCTTAGAATGACACCAGAAGCTTAGACAATTGTTGAAGTCAATCATTTTGTCCTTGTACTGCGGTATCATTCTGGGGGATGGCAGGATGCTACCCAGGGCTAGATTCATACCTGTCTGGGCTACAAGATCAGAGAGCTCTTCCATGTCTCTCTTCATGTAGTCTAGGGAGATACGTCTCAGGTCATTCACACCAACATGGACAATCATTTCAAAAGCTTTTGTAAATCAAAAGGCACACATTCTTTTATTAAAAGGGAGCATCTTAAGAAATTAGTTGATCAGTTAGAGAGTTGCAATCATACTCTTTATATTGATGGTGTGTCACTGCTTCATGAAACAGTCAATACAGTAGATTTAAGGGCAAAAATTAAGTATTTTGTACTGTTCGGATAAATGGCAAACCCATAGAGCTCAAAGTTAACACAGGTTCCAAGTTCAATGTTATGTCTGCAGAAACATTTGCTAGATTGTGTAAAGGTGAAAGGCTTGATTTAGCAAGGTGTGCGAAGTTTGTTGCTTATGGAGGTGAAGAAATTTAAACTGATGGCTCAGTAGTGCTTTCATGTTACTCTGCTGGAAGAAGCTACAATGCTGATCTTTTCGAAAACAAACTAGGGAAACTTCCAGTTGTGTACTCCATGAAGTTAGACCCAGAGGTCAGTCCAGTTATCACGTCAGCACGCAAATTTCCAATAGCCATGCAGGACAGAGTAAAAGCTAAGCTAGATACAAGGTAGACAACACAGTGTGATTTGTCCTGTTGAATCTCCAACTGAATCGGTATCATTCATGGTAGCAGCTCACAAGAAAAGCTCATATGACATCAGAATATGTATTGATCCATGAGATTTGAAGAAAGCATTTAAAAGACCACATCATCCTATGCACACAGTCGAAGAAGTAGCGACCTTAATGCCAAATGTCACTACTTTTTCTGTCTTGTATGCAAATAGTTCGTTTTGGCAAATTCAGCTTGATAAAAAGTTCTCATTGCTCACTACTTTCAGTACTCCATTTGGCAGGTACAGATTTTTGAGAATACCATTTGGAATAAATTCTGCAAGTGAAGTCTTTCAACATGCGATGGAGCAAATTTTTTCTGGGTAACCTTATGCTATTATAGTAGACGAAATACTAGCAGGAGGTCATGATGAAGTTGAACATGACAGAAACCTCAGAATAGTTCTAGAAAGAGTACGTCAACTTAATCTTAAGCTCAAGCCACTCAAATGCAAGTTCTGGCTACAAGAAGTTACTTATGCCAGTCATTTAATTACTAGTACTGGCCTACAACCAGACCCTTCTAAGCAAACAGCCATTCTCGAGATGGCAGCTCCAGACAATGTTCAAGCCCTGCAATGTTTTCTTGGCATGGTCAACTACTTAGGCAAGTTCATTCCAGACATGAGCCAACTATCAGCACCCCTCAGAGCGCTGACACATAAAGATGTGTCCTGGTCTTGGTTGGAGCAACACCAAAAGCATTTGATGTCCTGAAACAGAGAATTTCTAGTCCGCCAACTCTCAGATATTATGATGCTCATAAGCCAGTTACACTTTCCTGTGATGCTTCAAAATTTGGTCTTGGTGCTGTCATTTTACAAGAGGATCAACCTGTTGCCTGTGCATTAAGAATTCTTACCCAAATTGAGAAGCAGTATGCCCAGATTGAGAAAGAGCTTTTGGCAATTGTGTTTGCATGTTCAAAGTTCCATGATTATGTTTATGGTAGACCTATCCAGACTGAAACAGACCACCCAACCTCGAGTCTCTAGCTTAACAAAGCCAATGCATTCAGGTCCAGTCCAACTGCAACGTATGGTGCTGAGATTGCAAAAGTATAATTTCAGTCTTGTCTACAAGAAAGGCAAACTTCTTTATCTTGCTGATACATTATCCAGATCACCCAGAAACACCCCAGAACAGCATGAGAATGAGAACCTTGATTGTGAAGTCATGGAAGTGAGAAATGTTTCTTCCACATGTCTTGATGAGCTTAGAGATCACGTAGCCACAGATCCACTTTTATAAAGGCTCAACCACTTTATCAAACAAGGATGGCCATCAAAGCAATCTAGTTTACCTCCAGAAGTGCAACCTTATTTTCCATACAGAGATGAGATTTTTTCTGACAAAGGCATCATTATGAAAGGTCTGAAAGTAATTGTTCCAAAGTCCTTGCAACAAGAGTACATTACTGTCTTGCATTGTGGTCACCCAGGAGTCAAATCTACCAAAACAAGGGTGAGAAGACTGGTATTTTGGCCTTCTATGTCACAAGACATTGAAACAGCACTTTTATCTTGTTCAGTGTGTAATAGTACAGAGCCGCATCAACAGAAGGTACCACTTCAGTTTAACCAGATTCTGGAACTACCTTGGTCAACAGTAGCCACCAATATCTTCAGGTGGAATGGTCAACATTATTTGGTGTTAGTAGATTCTTACTCCAATTGGTTCGAGATTGACCTACTTCCTAACCTGGCATCCAGTACTGTCATTACTAAGATGAAGCATCATTTTGCTGTGCATGGTAGCCCGTACAAAGTTATTTCTGACAATGGCACGCAGTTTACAAGCCAACAGTTCAAAAGATTTGCAGAAAAATGGGACTTTACTCATGCCACAAATAGTTCTGAGTACTCAGAGTCAAATGGCTTGGCAGAACGTGCAGTTCAAAGTGCAAAGCAGTTACTAGTAAAGTCAAAACAAGATAGCAGTGATGTTTTCCTAAATCTCTTATATCTCAGAAGTGTTCCTTGTGATAAACATCTTGGTTCACCTCGTCAGAGACTTCTGTCGAGACAAAAGAGAACCACATTACCAATCAGTAGTCAATTGTTGGCTCCATGTGTCAAGAACAACAGATCTGAAAAGGCCAATCTGTTGAAGAAGCATCTAGCCCAGAAGTTCTACTATGATAAAACCAGCAATCCACTCAATCCACTACGAGAAGAAGTGATAAGGATGCAAACGTCCAAATGTTAGGATCGGATTGGTGTCATGAAGTGTATTGGTCCAGAGGCAAGATTGTACATTGTGCTCGGAAGGAGCAACCTTTAGGTGGAATCGGAAGCATTTGAGATTGGTGTCTGAGCCTACACTACAGCATATAGCATGTGAGAAAGACTCTATCTCAGAGTGAGTTGTCCGGTGTTCCAATTCCAGCAGAAGTTCCAGAGGACATTGCCATTCCTATGATGAATCCAGAAGTTCCTGATATGAGTTGTGCACTGCAGACTGTCCCTGTTGCTAAATTTGCTCCCAACTGTTATGCTGTGAGATACGGATGCATTTTTAAACCCTGTAACAGATATGAAGCAACTTGAACATGAACATTGTGTTTTGTTTCTAATGTATATAGTAATGCATGTCTAGCTCTGATATTGTTTTGTATAAAGGGCAATCTTTTTAAGAGGGAGGATGTAAATCAATGTGTACGTATATACCTTTAAGAAGCTATCCAATGCCTTGCACAACTGTATAAATACTGTGCACATGCAAGCTAGACTGCCATTTTGTAGTTATCCTTTGAGATGTAAGCATGTATGTATATAAGGTCTGTCTGTTAACTAGTTTGTTCGTACTTTTAGATGCTGCTATCCATCCTGATATGCGTCTCGATATTAAAGCACCCAAACGAATCCCCAAGCCTGCTCGTCATTAATGTTAGAGAAGGATAAGCAACCGCCTATATGCTAATAACAGGAAAACACATGCTATGGTCACAGACTGGGGTAGTTCACCAAAAGGAAATGATCTGTGACAGTTTATAATGTAGTCAGCTAGGCATCAACTGGAATTTAACAAATGGAAAATTATACACAGTCACCCTTTAGAAAACACAATAAATAAAGTGGATGAGGAGATTATGTCTGTGGAAGTATGAAATTGAAATAAGGAAACTCAGAGTAACAAAAATTTTAAGACAAAATGAAGTTAGAGAATACATGATAATGCACAAAGGCAGTGTTGTGTATAAACAGAAAAGTAAATGAAGGGGTTGATATGATCTGGGTGTACTTTACTGTATACAGTACATAGCTATATGGGTTATATCCTGAGAAAGATATAGACAGACAGCTTCCAAAGCTTCAGGGCACCTTCCATACACCTAAACTGTCAAGCAGCTTGAACTAAGTTGAGTATAAAACAAGTTTAAGTGTAAAGCCGATCAGAGCTTTACTGCTGCCAAAGACCAAGCTTCCCTGAGGGTTTTGAAGATCGACTGTTGGCTTGTGCTTTCCTTGTTGGGCAGATAAGTTCTCTTTGGGGAAAAAAACTTCCATTTTCATAAATTTGATATTTTATTACTTTCCTCTTCAGGAAAGTTATTTTAAAACTAGTAGTCTTGCATTTTAAATAGACTGTCTCAAGACTGTAACATACTTTTAAATGGAGCACTCATTTTTCTCTCTCAGTTTATAAATAGTGTTAACTAACTGAAAGCATATTTTCTGTGGACAAATTGTGTTTATTTTTCTTGCGTAGAGCTGGCCGAGTGTTTAATGGTACTTTTTACTGTTTTTTTTCTGAAACAAAAAAGTAACTTTTGTGGACTGGTAGTTCTACTGGCATTTGCTGCTTGTCCTTCCTCGGGAAAGAGGCACCATTTTCGGCTTGACCATAGAACAGACTACCAATCCTACAGTCGGTCCTTCTTCCAGCCACAAAAATAAAAAAATTAAGCAAACAGCCTTTGCCAGTACTGCAGGCTTGCAGTTTGCATCAGCTGCAGGTCAGTGACTGTGCTGCAGCCATTTCCTGTGCCTCACACCAGTCATCCTTTACCCCGGATCCATGTAATGTAACATCTACAGCCACTACTGGCTGGGGTTAGCCACAACCTCTCTGGCTGTTGGAGTCCACTCAGTGGGCAAGGGAGAGTCACTCTTTTCAGCCCACGGAAGATTCCCTGTTGTGCCAGAATACTATGCCCATCCCTGGGGAAGCAGTTGCTGCTATTAGTAACATGGTTGGCCCCATTTTTCATGTAAAAAGTAGAAACAGAAAATGAGCACTTACCTACTCCTCCTCAAATCTCTGTAGACAGGATTAGTTTACTGGGTATGGCTATGGGTTTCATTCAGGCTGTATTTTAAAATATTTTCTGGTAAAGAAAGAGGGATTCCCCTTTTCCTGAAGAGATTCAAGATTCTGAATCTGAACAGGAAGATGCAATGATGGATTCAAGTTTTTTTTTTTCCCTCAGATTTCCGATTCAGACTCGTCGGAGAGCTCATTTTCTGATTCTTCCTGTGTGGGGGTTTCTTTTTCCTGACGCTGCTACTAGAGTCTGCCAGTATTTTCAGTGGGAGAACACAGAGGCCTCTCAGTCCAGCAGAAAATACTATGAGTTGTTATAGAAAGATTTTGCAGAACCTACACCCATTACTCCTGTCTTGTCTGCTTTAGAGGATGTATGCCTCACTTCTTGCAATTTTCCTGATAGTCAGACAGCTGTCCCTAAAAAGGGAAACAGGATGTATAAAGTTCCCCAGTCTTTTACATTTTTATACACTATTCCCAGAAACTGCAGCCTTAGTTGAAGCCACTGCTGCTAAACACTTAGTTAATTCCAACCTCTGATAAGGAAAGGAAAAGTAGTTCTTGAAAACTATGGGAAAATGTTTATACATCAGTAACTTTGGTTTTCAGAATTTTGAACTGTCAAGCATTCCTTGTACTTTCACAATTTGTCAGAACAACGTTTATCATATGAACCTGACTGTCAGGTTCATATGATAAACGTTGTTCTGACAAATTGTGAAAGTATGAGGAATGCTTTCTCTGCACATTCTTCTTGTGAGGAAAAATCTGTTTTACATAACTTAGTTTTGTTTTTTGCATGGCACTACTCTTTGTTTGCCATGTGCGTATTAGTCAGTTGAAACTTTTACCAGGGCTATAGCCACTGGTAATGTTTTAAGGGGGGAGTTGCATGGCTGCATTCTCAGAACCATCCAGATGATGATAAAAATATTTTAAATTCTCCCTGGATAGAAATTTAGTATTTGGCCCCTCTGCTGTAGAGGTGATCAAAAAGTGTAATGAAAGGGACAAGATGATCCAGGGAATCTCTCAAGATTTTTCAGCCCTCCTTTTCCAAATTGTCCAAGGGCTTTTCTTTCTCCTTTTCAATGTTAGATAGAAAACAGAATAAGCAGTCCCAACAGAATGTAGGTAAACAGTCATTTAATAATTAATTACAAGTCCCAAAATGAAGGAGAATCCAATACGTATGCATGACTATTCAAGAGACATTGTGACCCCCAGCCAGCCTGGCTCCCTTTCTTTTAGACAGTCATAATCTCCATTCATTTTTCTCTTTGGCAACAGTTTGCTTCAGGCAAATGGGTTCTGACTATCATTACAGATGGCAGTACAGCAAATTCCTCCTTTCCAAGGGGCCATTTCTCATCCTCCAGATCAGACTCTTGTTTCCACCTCTTCATCACATGCTGTCCCACAGACTGATAGAATCATTTTTTTTCATTCAAGGATATTCCTAGTGCGAATGAAAGCTGATGAAGTTTGGAGACCAGCTCTAGATCTTTCTTTCCTAAACCTGTTTGTGATAGGCCCCAATTCAAAATGTCACTTCACAACCTGTTACCTCTTCTTCCTCTTTTAAGTTTCCTGGTTGTTTATCATCACATCCCTTTTCATCCGGACTTCAGATGTTTCTTAAGGTTTTGTACATTATCAGTTCTCTGCCTTGACCTTTGGACTATCCACTGCACCAAGAATGTTCACAAAGTGTCTAGCTCCAGTTATAGCTCATATCAACATTTTCCAATATTTAGATAATTTGCTTATCTTTGCAGAGTTTTTTTTTTGCAAAGTGTCAGGAATCTCTCACTTGGGTGAGATCTCATACACAAGTTTGGATTCAAAGACAACATACAAAAGTCTTTGTTGACTCCCTCACACAAGATTGTGTTCTTGGGATGTCCACTAGATATCTCAGTTCAAAGAGCTTTTCTTCCATAGGAAAAAAAAAACAGATCCTTATTATGATATGTTTCTAAGGTTTTCCACTCAGACTTTGGTCAGGATTTTGGGTCTCATGGCATCTGTGATTCTCATGATAATCCGGAAAGATTCCACATGAAAAAGATACAGTGGTATCTGCAATCTCTTTGGTCCCAGCATCAATACCCTTTTATTTTTTCAAATCCAAGTGTGAGGGTTTGTCAGAAGGGAAATCTTTTGCTGGAGATACCCGATCTTCTTAAATCCAAGTCTCCCCTTCTCCCCCCTTGCTCCAAGGCAGTCAGTCACAACAGATGCTTCAGACTTTGCTTGGGGAGCAGTTTCAGGAGGGATAAAAGCACAGTGATGTGGGACACCAGTGACTTAATCCTTGATTCTTCTAAGGTCTTTGATACTATGTCCTGTCATCTTATGTAAAGACTAGGCAATATGGATCTCAGTTGAAGCACACTATGCTGGTTCAACAACTACCTCTCCAATAGGTTCCAGATAGCTAGGAAATGCTTGCCCTGATCAACGCACTCAACTGTCTAAACGACTTTTGGCCCCCAGGACCTTGTCAACTGGTTTTGTACAGTACCATAGTCATGCAGTACATCAGTAAGCAAGGAGTAACAAGGTTGTGCCCCCTTTGTGGACATTACTTGTTAGCTTGTAATAATAGCTTCACAGCACAGTCTCACACTACAGGCATCCTACATTCTGTCACAGCAAAACTGTATGGCAGACAAGGTTTTTAGATGTTACCAACAAGACAACCAACACCAATTCAGGGTTAAATGTTCACTGTTTTTTCAATATTTGTGTGAATTACTATCCTATGACCTTTCTTATTCCTTTATCAAGGTTAACTTGTTGGCAATTTCAGCATGTTTGCCTATAGGCCCTCCTCTTTCAACACAGTCTCAAGTCAATATGTTCTTGAAAGGGGTTCTGCCTAAGAGGCCTCCAAGTAAACTGGTGGCTTATCCATGGCATCTTAATTTTGTGTTAGATAAGCTAACATGTTCTGCATTTGAACCAGGTAATCTGGCTCACTTGATGTTCTTAACATGAGAAACAGTTTTATTGATTGTAACTCATATACACTTCTCACAGAGATCAGAGCAAACTAATTATTTTATATGCCTAAAGTAGTATGCAGGTTTAATTTAAGCCAAACTATCCATTTCTCCATTTTCTTTACTGAATCTAAAATGAGGGAGAAAGGATATCTCATATCTTGGATGTCCACAGACTACTCGGGTATGATCGTGACAGGTCTATATGTCTCAGCTCGTCAGATTTGTAAGAAGGGACAATCTGGTCAAAACGGAACATTTGTTGTCTAAGGCTATTATTTTTTGGTATACTCATCATAACAGAGCTATTCCAAGCAGGATTAAGGCCCTATCTACCAGTGCCTTGGCTTCATCTATGGCTTTTTGGAAAGGGTCAGATACTAAAAATATTCTAGAAACTGCTCCTCTGTACATACTTTTACAAAGCACTATAAGCTTGATTCCTTCTCTAGGTCGAGATCAAGCTTTGCTAGGACAATTCTGTAGGGGTTCCTGGACTCTTCCACCTCCCAAATGTAGTTAGCTAAGGTAAACTACCCACATACCTAATGGTTCTGCAGCAGTGCTCAGTATTATAAACACAGTGCAGTTGTGCAAGTTGAACTTGCCATAACAGTAGATGTTTGATCACTGCTGCAGTAGCTGCTCCATCCCTCCATCCCCCTTGTTTTTGGTGTGTTTTTTATGCCAGAGTGTGGATATTTGTATAGTCCTTTCAGGGTTCAGCCTCTCTGTTTCTGCTGTCAGAGTTTCATGCCCAAACTTGTCTTGTAGTCAGCTCAGTTCAAGCTGCTTGACAGTTTAGGCACGTGAAAAGTGCCCTGAAGTTTTGGAAGCTCTCTCAGGCCATACCATCTTTGGTAGGATATATCCCATCTAGCTAAGGCTACTTTGGAAGTTATTTGAACATCTACTGTTATGGTAAAGTCAACTCACACAACTACTATCATGTATTACTTCTACTGTCATGTACCAAAGAACAATAGAAAATATGCATTTTAGAAATCCGGATCTGGTTGTTGTGAGAGCATCTGGTAGAAATGACTTGAGCAATGCTGCCAATGACCACAATAGTCATCACTATTAGCTCAGAATATATCATATAGGCATGGTTTGGGACTCCCTTAAGACAAGCAGAAATAGGGTGAATAACAATATTGGGTAGCAGATCACAGACTACTAATAGACAACAATAATTCTTCTTCTTGCTTGCACTGATTTATAAATGCTTTCAAAATGTTGTTTATTTTGATCATTTAGAAAACAATGAATTAGATTATTTTCATGATCACATTACTTTGTTATTATAAATTCATAATTTCTCTGCATAGGTTCATAGGATGATAGCTTCATAGGATGATACTAGTCTATTGGCCCAGAGACCCTTATAAGCCTAGCCAAGAATTTCGTCCATGTTCCCTTTGGGATAATGCCATCCCTATTAATTATCACATTAATAGCAACATACCAAGCATGCAATTAGTCATGAGGGACTTGGGCACCCAGGTTGATAGCAACCTGACTTTTGACCACCACATTGCCTCCATTGTATGGAAGGTTTTCTACATGGTCCACCTCATAAATAAGGGTATTTCATCCAGGAACAAGGAGGTCATAACACCCTTGTACTCCTCCATTATCAGACCCATTATCGAGTACAATGCCCCCTTCAACATGTACTTTGCCAAGCACATGTAGCAGTTGGGAGACCACAGAGGTTCCTGACCAGAAAAATCCAGGGTTTCAAACACCTATCCTATCCAGATAGGTTAAAAGCCCTGTCCCTAAACTCAGTCTCACACAGACTGCTCAGAGGTGACCAGTGTCTGGCATACAAGGCCATTTCAGACCCAGCCTTGATGGAGTTGTTGCATATCTTTAAGACAAACTCCACTCGTGCAACCTGCATGCAAGGCCTTAACCTGGTCTCTCACATTAATAGAACTTGTTGGTGGGCTAGATTTCTGTCCCAAAGGCTCCTCCATCTGCGGAATAGACTCCCTCGCCATGTCAAGCAGAGTATCTCTCTAGTCCTCTTTAAAAGGAACCTGGAAAACTGGATGGGAAGCAGAAAATATACTCCTGGGATCCCATATGTGTCCCTGCTGGACAGGGGAAACAGGTGGTGATTTTGAGGGAACACGGGCAAAATTCTTGGCTAGGCTTATAAGGGCCTCTGGGCCAATAGCCTAGTATCATCCTATGAACATATTAACCTATAAGTCACCTGTTTCCCCTGTCCAGCAGGGAAACAGGTGGGATCCCAGGGGTGTATTTTCCGTTTTCCATCCACTCGTCCAGGTTCCTCTTAAAGAGGGCTAGAGAGGTACTCTACTTACCATGGAGAGGGAGTCTATTCCATAGATGAGGGAGTTTCTGGGACACAAATCTATCTCACCAACAAATTCTATTAATGTCACAGACCAGTTGAGGCCTTGCATGTGGGTTGCACTAATGGATTTTTACTTATGGATATGAAGCAACTCCATCAAGGCTGGGTCTGAGATGACCTTGTATGGCAGACACAGGTCACATCTGAGCAGTCTGTATGAGACTGAGTAGAGGGACAGGGCTTTTAGCCTATCTGTATATGACAAGTGTTTGAGACCCTGGATTTTCCTGGTCAGGAACCTCTGCGCTCTCTCCAGCTGCTGCATGTGTTTGGCAAGGTACATGCCAAAGTGGGCTTTGTACTCGATAATGGGTCTGATAAGGGATGAATACAGGGATGTTATGACCTTCTTGTTCCTGGAAGAAATACCCTTACTTATGAGGTGGTCCATGTAGAAAGCCTTCCTTACAACAGAGGCAACGAGGTGGTCAAACGTCTGTTTGCTATCAACCTAGGTGCCCAAGTCCCTCACGACTGCTTGCATACTTAGTACATTGTTATTAATGTGATAATTAGTGGGGACGCCATTTTCCCCAAAGGGGATAATGATGCATTTCTTGGCATTTAGTTTGAGGCCATGCTCCTGTCATTAGTTTGTGTAAAGCCCTCTTGGAGGATGTTCACATCACTAGGGGAACTTAAGACAGCTCCCAGCTTGCAGTCATCTGGAAATGTGGTCAGCCACAGACCACTGGTTTTGGCTTGCACCTCAGAAAAGTATATCCCAAAGAGTAGAGGCCCCAAGACCGATTCTCGGGGTACACCACTTATTACGGGTCTACTACTAGAGGTGACTTCCCCTATTTTGACTGAGTGGGTTCTATCAGTGAGCCAGTTAGCTACTCATCTGGTAACATACGGGTTGATGCCTAGCTGGGAGAGTTTATCTATTATGCCTGAGTGGGGAATAGTGTCTAAGGCTTTGGCTAGGTCAAGGTAGGTGGTGTGCACTGTCTTCCCCTTGTCCATGGCTTTGGTGATGGTTTCAAAGAAGTTGACCAAGTTTAATAGGCATGATTTCCCTTCAACAAAACCAAACTGTGTGGGGTCAAGTGTTTGAGGTTGCCAATGTTTTTGTATGTAAGGTCTACAATAATGGGTTCCATGGCCTTGCAGATCAAGCTAGTTAGGCTGATGGGCCTATAATTGCCTGGGTCAGTGGACAGTCCACCTTTGTGTAGAGGGATGACAGTGGCTGCCCTCCATTCATCTGGGATGAAGCCAGTGCTCAGGCTTTGGTTGAATAGGGTGCCTAATGGAACTGAGAGTTCATGCCTGAGTTTATGTAGGATGCAGCCAGGGATGTTGTCGGGTCCCATGGAGGCCTCCTTCATTTAGTCATAGCAAAGGTCTTTCATTTATTCATTTAAATGGGCAATGGCTTAATTTCTTATTCAGTTCACAGAGACTAGGTGCATTATTTAGACTAAACAGCAAAAACACCAAACTCTTATTTGCGTAAAAAAACAGTTACAAACCAAAGGATTACTCTGATCTTATAGTATACTAAACCTAAGAAAAAGTCAACATTCCTTTATTTGTAACAATTTTTTAACTCTGGTTACAATAAAATGATTCTCAACTTAAAGTAATACTGTAAACTCTAGACCATTTGGTAAACTCCCATGGAAAGTGGGGAAATGTTATAGCGCCAAAGCATCCCTAACACCTGTCCCCCATCTAGTGCCTCTGAGGAGAAGGTCTTAAATGCCCTCTCCAAGGCCAAAAACACAGCCTCTATAGGACCCAACAACATCTTGAGCTGTGTTCGATGTGGGTTAAAACAGGAATTAGCATCACCTATGGGCATGCTTTTCAATCACAGCCTAAGCACTGGCTTTGTCCCAGTGGAATGGAAAATGGCTACCATCATCCCTTTGCACAAATGGGGTGCATCCGCAGACTCTGGGAACTGTAGACCCATTAGCCTGACCACTCTTATCTGCAAGGGCATGGAATGATTCACCACGGACCTTATTAACAAAGATATAGGAAATCTCTAAATGCTCAACTCCACCCAGTTTGGCTTTGTCAAGGGGAGATTATACCTGTTAAACTTGGTGGACTTCTTTGAGACAGTCACCAAAACCCTAGATGAGGGAAAATCTGTGCATACGGCCTACCTAGACTTAGCCAAGACCTTTGATACAATCCCCCACTCAGGCATTATTGATAATATATGGACTGATACCCATCTAGGTGAGTTTGTTAGGTAGGTTTTAAATGGGCTCACTGATAGAACTCATACGGTCAAAATAGGAGACTTCACCTTCTCCAGCAGACCTGTAACCAGTGGTGTTCCACAGGGATTGGTTCTGGGAACCCTTACTGTTCTGAATCTTCTTCTCCAAAGTACAGGCTAAAACTAAAGGACTGTGGCTGACAAAGTTTCCTGATGACTGTAAACTGAGAAGCGATCATTGAAACTTCTAGCGATGTCAACATCCTGCAAGAATGTCTTACGCAGACTAATGACTGGTGCCAATGTCATGGTCTTAAACTTAATGCAAAAAAGTGCATTATCATTCCCTCTGGCAAGGGTGATGTTCCTGCAAACTACCACATCAATATCAATACCCTAAGCACACAGTCAGTGGTGAGAGATCTGGGCATACAGGTTGACAGCAACCTTAACTTCAATCATCATGGCTCCACAGTGGTAAGAAGGCATTTTATATTACTTATCTCAAAAGTAAGGGCATTGCCTCCATAAAAAAACAGGTTATAACCCCTCCTGTACTCTTCCCTCATCAGGCCAATAATCGAGTACAATGCTCCTTTTGGTATGTTCCTTTTCAAACACCTTCAGCAAATGGAGAGACCACAAAGGTTCCTTACAAAGAAAATTCAGGATCTTCAAGATCTGTCTTATGCGGGCAGACTGAAATCATTGTCACTTTACTCTGTGTCATACAGACTGCTCAGAGGTAACCTGTGATGTGCATAAAGAGCAATCTCTGACCCAGCTTTAATGGGAATGCTGCATATTCACAAGTCAAATGGCACACGGGTCATTTGTGCAAAGGACCTTAATCTGGTATGTGGCATCAACAGAACTTGCTGGAGAGACAGATTTGTCTCAAACAGGTTGACCTGCTTTTGGAACAAGCTTCCCATTCATGTGAAACAAGCCCCTCATTGGCCCTATTTAAGCATAATTTGGACAAGTGGATGGTTAACTGGAAATTCATCCCTGGGGTTCCACCTGTGTCCCTCTTGGACAGGGGAAATAGGTGCAGATTTTAGTGTCTGCTTAATCCAGACATACATGGGAACACAGATTGAACTTAGCTAGGCTTGTAAGTGCCCTGGGGCTGTTAGCCCAGTAACCTCCTTTTATCCTATGATCCTGTTTTGACATTTTCTTTCCTTTTAACATTTCTCCATTGACAAACACTATTAAACGGCAGTTGGAACACCCATCACAGGGTAAAGCAATGCCCTATCTGCATTCCTGGGAACTTTTCTTGCCTCCTAGCAGATAATGAGCTGGTATTACTGTAAGAAATATGCAGCCCACTCCTGAAGAATGAGTATAGTGTTAAGAACCAGAACTGGCTAACACTTATGAAGGATTTTCAATGCTTTATCAACATGCATTTACATTTCAGCTGTTCAGATTTTCAATGAATGACCAGATTGTTATCTCATATTTTTGTCTGTTTAGCATAAAATTTGTGATTTTCTGGCAAATCGTAAAGACAGACATCCAACTTTCAGTTTCACACCCTTCAGAAAATGCATTCTAATTCAAAACCTGATTTTCTATCAATATTCTAGCTTTATAAGAGCAAATTTAACAAAAAAATGCCTCTATTTTTGGGCTTTTGACCCACCCCCATTATTTTTGGCTTTGTCCAGAATCCTTATGTTAAGAGGTTGAGGGTATGGATATGTAGCACATACTCTGTCACAAAATAAATAGCATTTCCCCTGTTGCTAGGTTACTACCCCTTTGTCTGTGATTGCCATAGAAATAAATGGCAGTACCAGCTTTCAAGTAAGAATTTCTTTAAGATATTCACAGTATGACACTTCTGATATAATTGGGTCTTTATCACTTATCGAACGTTTAATTCATTGAACCTTTATTCATCGACCACTACATGTCGAAAGTCATTTCAGTGAATGAAGAAATCCTTCCCAGGGTAACAAAGCACTTGGCCAAAGATACACTGGAAAACAAACTGCACAAAATCAAACCCACCCAAGTGGGGGGGGGGGCTGCACCCCCTACCCCCTAACTATATATACCAACTCAGAGGTCGCACTATGGTGGGGAAAAGTGCAAAGTTGTGGTGTTGGCCAAATGCTTCCTTACCTTGAAAAAGATTTTGTCATTCTGTGAAATGATGAAATGACATTCGAAATATAGTGGTCGAAGAATAAAGGTTTGATGAATTAAACTTTTGATTAAGTGATATAGACCCAATATAATTGCACTTTTTTGTCCTTTACTACATTTTGAAAGCCCTAACAAAAGCTACACAAATATTTAACCTTGAAAAATGTAAATGATTGTGATCTTAGGAAGCTACAGTGAATGGCTGAAGAAGGATTGTAGAATGTGTTAACAAAGGCAAGTACTGATACAATGAAAATGAGTTGTATAACCATTGTTTTGCAAATCCATTATAAAATTATATAAAAAAAATGCCTGGTAATTAATAATAAAAGAATCTATAACAAGTTTATAATTTAATCTTAATTTGGAAAACATTGCAGGTTTAGAAAGTAGCTTTCCAATGGTCCATATATATAGGTTAACATACCTCAGGGCAAAAATTGCCTTATTTATAAGTAGTGTTTAGAATCAAATTGTAATAAAAAATTTTATAGGCAGAATTGTAGTGAAACCAATAAATGTTTATTGCCTTTAATCTCTAGTAAATAAGAAGCAACTGCTTTCTTGGGGATGCACAAAACGTCCTCACATCTGCTGCCCCAGACCAACAGTCTGGAACACATTTTAATAATTCTAATTTAACCACGTGAAAAATAAATCAAGTAAAAGTGTCATTCTTCTAAGTGATCATATCAACAAAATTCTAGGAAGCTACAGATGCTGTTGCAAAACTGTTAATGTGGGTGAGTATTGTCTTCCCAGTAGATTGCAGTGGGATTTATGAAGTTTGGTCCATGTGTAAAATAATGAAGTTCTAAGTTCAGTTAATTTAACTGTTCTTTATGTTTTTCGGCAAGAACTCCAGAGGCAATTCCTTGTTATAGGAGGAAACGATGTTTTTTTTTCCCTCTGCATAGGAATACCTGGTTCATCTTCTAAATGTTTAATTTCAAGTGATTTCTAATACATCCAAGCACATGCTAACATATACTTCTGCAGAGAACAACAGAATACTGCCACTTTAGTATGTGGTTTTAAAACCAGATCCATGATTCTTTCATGACTGCAATAACCTCCAATCCTACCTTGCCAGAAAATACTTCATAGGTTTTCCTTCCAAAAATAGAAACACTGTAAAGAACATCTGTACTACAGTATTACTCTTTGCAGGGTACATAAAATGCATGACTCTAGCTAAAGGAATAAATTAGTTTGTGGTGCAGATGGTAAAGTCCTACCCCCTATATCACAAAAGGGTTCTCATTCAGATCAAACAAGGTCATTGTGCCCCCTCTACTCATCACTCATCAGACCCATCATAGAGTATAATGCCCCATTTGGGATGTACCTTACAAGATACCTGCAACAGCTGGAAAGACCACAGAAGTACCTCACCAAGAGGATCACTGGCCTCAATCAGATGCCCTATGCAGCTCTACTGAAGAAACTCCAGCTGTACTCAGTTGCATACCACCTACTCAGAGGTGATCTTTGCCTAACATACATGGCCATGTCCAACCCAGAATTGATGGACATGCTTCACCTAAAGAAAACTATATCCCCTCGAGCCACATGCTCTAGGGATCTAAACCTCACCACAACAATAAATAGAGCGTGCTGGAGGGATAGATTCCTGTCCCAGAGACTTCCCATGCATTGGAACAAGATTCCAATCTACATTAGGCAATCTACATTACTATCTTATGACCTTTCTTATTCCTTTATCAAGGTTTACTTGTTGGCAATTTCAGCATGTTTGCCTAACACTCTTCAAGAGAAACCTTGACGAGTGGATGGGAAACAGAAAGTTTACCCCGGGGATCACTTCAGTGGCTCTGCTGGACAGAGGCACAGGGAACTAATCTAAGGGGGCAGCGAAAGCCAACACATTCTGGCTAGGCTTATAAATGCCTACGGGCAGATAGCCTAGTACCTACCTATGAACCTATATCAAGGGTGTACAGAAAAGTTCTTCTACAGAAAATAGCTACAAAAAGTTATTTTTGGCAACTTTTCATCCCAGCGGGTTTTGTATTCTTAATTTTGCATACTGATGCTATATGAGATAAAAATACTAATTTAGTAGTAATAATGTCTTACATTCAGGTCACTAGATGTGATGCTACAAATTGTAATCTCAAGAGTCTATAAAATGTAGAGCAAAACTAGCCAACATTTATGAAGTAAATCATGATCTAACAAGGCAGAATAGTTAAGATAAAATGAGAAAGTAAATGTGTACATGCAACACAGGCTATGGGACAATAATAACAGCTGCATTATTTCAGTATATATTTCATACTTTTAGCTCTAAGTAAACAATGTGACAAGATGACTGTTTAAAGTCTATAAAATATCTCAAATGAGTTAGTAAGCAAATACTTATAAAACTGTTTACATGCTTCACAAAATCCACTAAATCTACTGATGTTAAATTAACCACATCTGAAAATCCTGCCTTGGAATCTTAATATGTATCTCTCTGTACTTATTTGATAGCTAAAATCATTTTTAACTGCAACCAAGACCAAATGCAAATGTTTTTTTCTAGTATAAGACACTAGCAGTTTGAACCAGATTTGCCAAACAGTTACCAAAAATATCAGCATTGTATTTTATACTACATCTACGTAATACATTGCAAATTGAATCTCTTGTTATCCTGTAGAAATACAAAATGTTTCTCTCTTATCTTAGGATCTTTAATGCATGCCATTATTATAAAAATGCAATGCTACCAGTTCATACAGGATTCATCATCATATCCTAACTAATGTAAATCCAATTATTCAATCTTTTATTTCCTCTCATGCTTTTAGAGTCATATATGTAATCTAGTTCTACACTTTTTATGAAATTAAAACATAAAATTCCTTTTATAATTTACATAATTGTAGAAAAGCTCAACAATCAGATTTGGAGATAATGTTAGTAAAAATATGTATTGCACAGTTAAATGTACAAAATGCTTTTACATTATGAGTTGCGGTGGGGAATACTTCCTTGTTCATTGCACTTCTGGGATTATCTGTGGGATATAGATTAAAGAATTACAGTCCTTGAGAAATGCAACCTTTGGGAATTCTGACTAAAAGGCATTAGATACTGGAAGTGCCTTCTGTGATACGGATACCATTAGTTTTCTTATTGCACAGTTTAAGCATTTGTTCAGTTTACTTTACCAAGAATAGCCTTTCTTGCAGAAGAGAATGATAGCAACACATGGCAGAAAACACCACCACTTTGAGGTGGCCCCACCTTCAAATTTTGTAGCTAGCATAATGATTGGCCCTACACTAACGAGATGATATCTGCTAGTAATTATTTTTGAGGCTTCTTACAGCTGACCAGTAGCTGCCACCAATTTCTCTCATCATTCACCAGGCCTAAGAGACCCAGCAGAGCCTCTGTCAAGCTCTGGTGCCATGTCATAATGATGCTGGGAGCAGTTTTTTTAATGCCATAGCCCATTCCTGTGACAACATTGTGCACTCTGCTACAGCTGTCATCTGGAGGTGCATGCATACTTCCACAAATGTGCAACCACTCAACAAAGCAGCATATCACTTGCACTGTGGGCTGCCAATTTTTTTCTTACTGCAATTGCAGTGATCCAGGATGCCTTCTTCCTCTTGCCAGGATTTGACAACTTGGAATCATTTGTTCACTGTGATCCACTCCCACTGCCACTCTAATGGCCAGGAGTTCTGGGAAAAAGCCTCAACTGCGACTCGGGTGATTTGCAGTCAGGTGGCACACTCTATACTGGTGAAGCTGATGAAGAAGGGTAGAAGTCAGTGTCGAAGATTACCTTGCTCATCTTTTTAAGATGAAGGTGGACTATTCTAGTAGTATTATAGGGGAATGTATGTATGACATGCAGTGCATGGACTGAGGACATGCTATTGGCTCTATCAAACCAGATTTGATTGGCCGCTTTCATTGTTCACATGTACTTTATATGCACATGCACAGAGGAAGGCATAGCTGGCCTTCCAATATATACACACCACTAAGCTGAGATGGGATTGGGGCTGGAAAAGGAAAAAGTCCCCAGATGACTCCTGGAAAATAACTGTTCCATCATCTGTTTCTCATCCCAAAGAGTTCAGTCAGTGATTAGGGGGTACATGGTATTCAGGTACTGTGGAGTCAGAAGAAGCATATAAAAGTATCTAATTATGTTGTCCATAGAAAAAAAAGTAATTTATATATTATTTTGTCTAATGCAGAGCCAGATCATGGTCAAATGGGGGTCTAGGTAGGGGGAATGGACCAACCCCCCACATATATTCTTTGTCACATTAGTTATCTCTCTCCCCATTACCATAAACACTGCTCAAAGCTGTCAATGTACATTCTATTTTCTTCTTTACTTTTGAAATGAAGGCAGCAATAGGGATTTAATTTAAAACTTTTAACTAAATATCCTTTGTTGACCAGGTTAGTCCCACTAAGCTAGTAATGCCTTTTCAGGAGAGACCTTTAGTCTTATTTCTATTACTAGGGGATATTTGGCCAGGGCACTGAGGAACTTTCCCCTACTCCTTTTGATGGCTCATGTGGATATTAAAGATATTACAACACCTGCCATTAACACAGACAATGTAAAGGACAACACAGTCAGGAATGCAACCCCCCCCCTCCCAATCCTTTAAAGTGCATCACAGTATCAGCAATTCATCTACATGGTGTGGGAGTAGAACCCACAGCCTTCTATACCAAAGGCAAGTATGCTACTGGTTGTGCTACTAACTCTGCTTTAAAATCTTATAGCACAAACACTGATGGCTATTTGCTAAATAAAACAGTTACAAATTGAAAACAAACTTAGTATCAAAAACAGTAAACTTCCCTTGAAACTCACATTGCTTGAAAACACACACCTGTAGTTTTGAAGATTTTTTTCCATTAAGCAGTGAAACAACATGTATGAACCAATCTTCTTCTTTCGGCTTTTTCCCGGTTAGGGGTCGCCACAGCGGATCACCTTGTCCGCACATTGAATGGCAGTGGAGTTTTTACGGTGTTGAGTTGCCAGCCCGGTGCCCAACCTTCCACAGAAGGCACACTCACACGCACACCTAGGGCCAATTTAGAGTGTCCAATCCACCTGCAGCATGTCTTTGGGATGTGGGAGGAAACCAGAGCACCTGGAGGAAACCCACGCGACCACAGGGAGGACATGCAGACTCCGCACAGAAGGCACCCCAGCCGAGGATTGAACCGGAGAACCTCTTACTGTGAGGCGGCAATGCTAACCACTGCACCACCGTGGCCGCCCAACATGTATGAACCAATACAAGAATAAATTACCATGTTGGCACATTCTAATCATAGTTTAACAGTTAGTGTAGAGGATTAAGGCTCTTGTCTCCTGAACCCAAAGTAGTTCTAGTCATGATTGGAAATTAAGTTGATATAAGCAACATACCATATGTTCAAATTTTAACAGCCACAGTGGTGCAGCGGTTACCATTGTCACCTCACAGCAAGAGGTTCACTGGTTCAATTTTTGGCTGGATTGCCTTCTGTGTGGAGTCTGCATGTCCTCCCTGTGTCGACTGAACTTAGCGTGAGTGTGTGTGTGTGTGTGTGTGTGTGTGTGTGCTTCTGTGAAGGTTGGCCACCGGGCTGGCAATTCGACACCATAAAAATCCACTGCCAATCAATAGCGGACTGGTGATCCCCTGTGGCTACACCTAAAAAGACGATATGTTCAAATGTGTGTTTGAGAAATAGGAAGCTCCAACCGTTTAAATCGGGTATGCTGCTGTACATGCTTCATACTAAAGACACAGGCACATCTGTCCTTAAAGAAAGAATATTGTATGAATTGCTTAATTAAAGATTAAATGTTGTGGCACACCCAGAGACACTTCCAAGCCAAAGGGCCCTAGGCAACTGCCTATATTTCCTAATGCTGGATCTGGCTCTGGTCTAATATCGGCATTATTGTATCCTAGTACCCTCACAGATGAGCATTAGCAAGGCCTACCCAAACCCCGCCCAACCACCGAACACCTAGGGATGCAAACGGATATTAATGAATACTCATGGAGATGTCCTCAGTGTCCTTATCAATATTAATTAGGTATTTGGCACGTTGATTCAGGGAAATAAATATTGAACTAAACATTGATTTCTACTCACTGTTATGAAGATCCATCTGCAAATCTGTTTGCTGAAAACAAAGAAAAAAATATTCTTATTTTTTATTGAGAAGCTGCATGTTGTACTTTTTTGTTACTTTACTTGTAATATAATTTGCACACCTGGAATGAAAACTAATGCCCTTTTGGTTGGCATTTTCCATAATAATGACTGTAAAAATTGACAGTTCTTGATAGCTGCTGGCTTAGTGCTAGCTACCCTAAGTCATGTATGGTTTGGGTTGTGTGTTTATACAGTTAGACTGTTCACAATGCTTGGGTCAGCTTCTTGGCTGTAGGACAATTTCAGATTTGATGTGACATCATATTATACAGATGATGGCATACCTCTCAACCGGCCAGGTTTTTGGTCTGTTCCTTAAAGAACTGTGGGTTTTCTGCATACCCCTGAATATTGACATTTGAGATTCAGACCTCATATCTTGTCGAAATACATGCTAACACACACATTCTGTTTTTCCAGCAACTTCTAAGTTTATAAGAGCAATAGTTTAACTCTGTCCCTATTTTCATGCCTTTGCGTCCATCACTTTTGGCTTTGTCCATATTTCTTCTGCTCAGAGGTTGAGGGGAATGGCTGGTCAGTACATATAAAAGTATATTTGATTGTGCCATTTGCATGCAAAAGACCAGTTGTAGTTTTCTTAGAAAGGTTATGCTAGATTATAAAATTAAGATCACGGTGATTGTGGAGAAGGGGGCTACTACTGTAGATCCTAGAGGTCACCCATCTGACACTGAATTTAATAGGCTTTAAAGACACCCACACTGTAACTATTGCAGTAACTCGCAAACACTCACTTTGCAGCAGGGGCATGTTTATTCATGGTGCCAGTTAGGGTCATATCTGGACTGGTTTTATATTATACTTACCGAATTACCTGTGCAAACAAACATTAGGTGTTGCACTACTTTTTTAAATGATTTTCTATTTGTTAAGACATTGTGGTGTTTCATTGAAATGAATGTATCAGTTTTTTTTATCCATTTTTTACTGATGCCTTGCAAACACTTGGATGAGGTTATCCTGTAATTGTGACCCTGGTGGACCCTACCTGTCCTTCAGATAATTGGTTGCCTCCTTGTCTAACATTTTAAATGTTGCAAAATATGATGTTGCTTTTAGTTTGTGATTATTTGCTCCATTCTACTGAAAAATAGAATTTTGTGATACTATCTTTTCTTTTAACATATTAGAAGGTTTGAGTCAGATGACACATTTAAATTTTCTGATGGGTGATACCACATTATTAGGTCATCTAGGGCTGGGCATCATTTCTTGTGCATATAGTTTGTAGATTAGTACATGTATTAACTTTGAGTATGGAACAGTTTAGCTCCTTACTGCCATCATATTTCTTAGCATCATTTTATAAGTGAAAGTCAGGCTATTTGCTACAGCACAAAGTTGTTGACACCCACTTTGACTGCAAATAAATCTAACGTGAATAAATTGTTAAATCTGAGTAGAACAAAGAGACAATTGGCCTGGAAAATGCTTTCTGTGAGGGGGCATCAGCCTTACTTAACCCTCACCACATGCAGGGCTTAGAGTTTTGTTTTTTTTTTTAAGTGTAACATTCCATTATTGAAAAATGTCATGATGTTCCTGGCAAATATGCATGTCAGTCATCGTTATTTAGCATGTCAATCAAACAGACCTTGCCCACTTCTGTGCAGTCCAACCATGAGGGGTACTAGGCTATAGTTATACCCTAATATCTAATAAATGAGATTATTACTAACCCAAGATATGAATCGTATGACAAACGTACATACTACTGTTATACTCAGTGTAGTCTAGCCTGAATTCACCATTAACCACCCCTCCTTTGCACTGCTTGCGTTTTTTATTGTTTCATACCTTACTGCTAGATTGCTCACACACCCAGCCATTAACCTTTACAGCTTCTTCATATGGTTATTTAAGTAAACATAACAAATTCAGTTTTGTGAGTTTGAGTTATTAAGCCCTTAATTGTAACTGTCGGTAGAAAAAAAATCCTGTCCTTCAAGTCTTGTTCTCAGTAGCAGATATTGTTCCATTTACAGCTTTTTTTCTAAATTACATAACTCAGCCTTCCTCAACCTTTTGCTTTGAACATCAGAAAAATAATTGCATAACCCATTGTACGTACTATCTATAAGAAATTGTTACCTTATTACTACAACTTGTCTGAAGAAATAAATGTTTTTCTTTCCTAAAGAACAAAGGAAATCATTAAACGTTAATATGCTGCAATTACATTTCCTGGAAAACGTTTATGGCAGAGTGTGCTTTATGGCAATATTCACACAGACAGTGGCATGTCTAGAATGCTTTTGCCTTCAGGCTTAGCAGACCTTACTTTATTAAAAATGTGCTCTCTATTGTAGTGGAAGAGTGTTTAGGCTAAACATTCCTTTGGGCATCTAACGACTAAGTCTGTGCATTCATATCTTAAAACTTAACAGGCTACAGAATTAGAAGCAGATACTGCATGCCTTTTACCAGGCTAGACATATGTCAAAGTGTTCATGTCATCTTCAATAAGCATGTAACTTTTGGCATATCTTAGTACAATGCCAGCAAAGACAGTAAAGAATTTGGCATATTTTATCTATACATACATACATTTTTTCCAGTGGTATTTATATAGCTTCATCAATCGGATGGCCTAATGGTTAAGGTGTTTGCCTTACAAACACAAAGTGTAGGGTTTGAGTCTCACAAGGGGCAATTGGCTAGGCTTAAAATGACTCGCAAGGGCAGTTAGCCTAGTACTAATCTATGAACCTATGAATAGACAATGTTAATACCCTATAGTAGAGCTGCACAAAGGATGGGAACAAGAAAAAGTATAACCTATAGCAAGGAGGATAAATCAGCATAAAGTGACAAAAGGGGGTTACTAGATACAAGGCAGAATAGATAAGGGAAATAGAACACTGAAAAAAAGCATAAGCATTTGTCAATGTAGCAACAAGTAGCATCACAAGAAAGAAAACAAAAAAGTTTTACACATTGTATGGTACAAAACACTATATTCAAGGGATACAAAGAAAAGCAGTCAGATCAACATATGCAGGTCCCAACAACAAACATCTTAAGATACAGATAAGCAGAATACCATAGTACAAAAGCTTAAGAAATGTGGTTCTGCCAGTGTGCCATGGATACAATCTGTGTTGGAAAGGACAAATTAATACTCAGTCTGCATAGCACACATTGCAAAGAAGAAAAAGTAGCTGGATAACAAGCTGCCATTAACAAGCAAGCATACTGTGTGCTTATGTCATTATGTATGTATGCATATATATGTGTGTGTGTGTGTGTGTGTGTGTGTGTGTGTGTGTGTGTGTGTGAGAACAAGTACCATGTTAGACATATAAACCTAAAAAAGGGACTGATGCAAATACAGCCACATTAGAGCACGTGTATGTGCATGTGTACAAGTCACTGGATACACCTGCAAAGCTGCATATATAAAATCAGTTCTTTTAGAAGACCATGTAGGATGTTGTACAGAATTTTCCTCAAGTCTGTATTTTATACTAATTTGGGCATATTAAATCAAAATGTGAAAAGATTAACCCTTTTTAAATAAAGTTTGATTTTGGAAATGTGCCGTTAGTGTTACAAGCTTCTCTTAAAGCCACCCACTTTAAAAATGATAAAAAAAACTTAAACCATCCATGCACAATCCACATTCTAACATTCTGTTAAAGCGAGGGTTAGACACAAGCAAAACATACAACAATTTAACAGAGGTTCCAGTTTCTAATGGGAATATGCATGAATTAATCCAATAAGAAGTACCATGATTTGGACATCCCAATATATATATAGTTCCCTATCAGAAGCTTGAGTGTTCAGAATCTCAAAATTCATATTGTTGAAATGATATGATTGAGTTTCCGAAAGCTCAAAGCTTTGAATGCAGATTGCAGTATAGTATAGATCTAGAATTTTACTTGATGTATCAGTGTTCTTGTTAATATATACCGGTTATCGGTTTCTTTGTCTTGCAGAACCTGTTAGGTAATTCTAGGCCTGCATATTTGGAATGTCTGTAAGCTCCTTTAGACGTAGGCAAGCTTTTATTAAGTATTTATTATGAAATTATTATCCAACAATGTCTGTTACAAAGTTGTACACAAAGTTGCTAGGTCATGTTGCTTTTATCTGTAACAATGGTGTTGTTAGCCATAGTCTTTGTACTCAATATTGTACATTTTTGGAGCAGCTCAAAAACACTATGGCTTATCAAAGATGGGATATGTCTATAATGTATAAACTAATGTTCACTACACATACATCTATATGGCTTACTTAGACATGGAACTGGTCATTTAAAACAACTGAAAATGATACACACATGAATACATAAACAAAGTTTGTAAGGGCAACTTTTGAGGAGAAGAACACTTTTTCAAGTGTAACATACAGTGAGAGGCCAGCAATATGAGGTTTTGAGTGCAAAACAGAATTTTCTACCTATGCCCTAAATCTATACTTTAATGCTTGACAGCTTTTAGAACTATCTAAGCTACAGATTCACTGCTGGATCCTCCCACAGACACATATTTATTTATGTATTTGATGCCATGTGTGACTCAGGATGCCTGCAACTTCTTTATACTAAACCTACACAGTACTTAATTTCCTTGATTTCATGGATTCCAGCTAACTGGCC
The DNA here is from genome assembly GCF_019279795.1 of Protopterus annectens. Classification (NCBI taxonomy): domain Eukaryota; kingdom Metazoa; phylum Chordata; order Ceratodontiformes; family Protopteridae; genus Protopterus; species Protopterus annectens. The sequence goes on from NC_056744.1 coordinate 133,878,563, forward strand.
GCACCTCACTGTAAGCTCAAAACTTAATTATCTCTTTGTAATGTATTTGTAATTTTTGATATTGTGTTGTCTTCTTGGCGATATTGTACTTGAGGGCCTCACCAGTTCGTTTCTCGCAGAAGCGGGAGTGTCGCGAATTGAGTGACAACCCGGTCTGCATATGTAATTTGCTCATGCATACATGATATGAGAATATTAATATAAATTAAATGTAAGCAGTCTTGCAAATCTTACTTTACGGTCATTTAGTCTGTTTAATCAGAAAACCCGAAATTTACAAATCTACAAAAAAATTACAAATAACGCCCATAACACGTACACTTTCCTAGTGTTAATGCAGTTGACCTAAGTCAACGGTGAGAAACATGCCACTCGCACAGTAAAAAGGCTGATGACATGCTGCTAACATTTGATTTTGCTGAATCTTTTTTGGTTTCATTTGTTTGGACAGTAAATAGCCTGATGAAATGTGTTTTGCTGCTAACGTTTGATGGTTTCGTTTTTTTGCTGGTTATGATGCAATAAAACCTGTCAATTACTGGCGTTGGTAACAGTTTACTGTTATATTTATTACCATATTACATGTCAATGTGCTTGTTTTCTTTTTATATTTTGTTGTACATTCGGAGGGAATGCATATTCATGAATGACATATCACGGGGGTGGGTTTTGGGCGAGGCTTGCTACTGTGCATCTGGTGAGGCCCTCAAGTACAATATCTCCGTCTCCTTTTACTGCTGGGAATTTTTTTATCACATACATTGCTTATATGGTATCACACACTATAGTTTGTCAGTACGTAGTATGATTTAGTTTTTCTGTAGAACAAACACAATATGCCATAGTAGTCTAAGATGTAACTAACTTACCTAGCAATGTTTGGGATAACACAATTACCTGATGTATGTGACTTCCTATATTTCATTACTTAAGTAAGTGGGCTGTTCAACATACCCTATGACCCAGGCCTAATACACAGACAATGAAAATAATGTACTAATGTACTTAGGCTTTACAGGATAATTACAGATTTACATAACAAGAAAAAAAATATCTACAATTGTTGTGTTGCACTGACATTTACATACAAATACTGAAAAAGTAGTTATAAAAGATATGTACAGTTAAAGCAATGTATTAGAATTACAAACAGTAGGTCATACATTAGCTAGCCATTATCTTTGAAGCAATTAAAGTGTGAATCTTTTAGCATGGCAGTTTTTAGGACACTTCTGAATTTTTCTAGAGTGTCTTGATGTCCGATATTTGCTAGTATTTTGTTGAAAACATGAGTTTAGAGAAGGCACTTTCTCCTATTGTTGTTTTGAATCTAGGCCATATTAAGGACAATTCTTCCTGTGGGTCTTTTCTCAGTGAATAGTTCTGCTGCCTGGCCTGAACTGATTTTCTTAGGGGTGGACACTATCCTAGTTTCAGAATTTTGAAAGACTGTGTACCTAGTAGCAATGTAGCTCTTCTGTTGCTAGGCAACCATGTAAACTGCTCTAGGAGTCAACTTGATTTGCCAGCCATTATTTTATTGATGACTCTCTGAATTTTTGTGTGCTCTTACTACAATGTATAGTTAGAATTAAAGCTACAGACTCTAGTTTGAGGACTGGGACATTTCTAGCCTCTCTTTGAATTTTTGTGTGTCTTTACTACAATGTATGGTTAGAAGGTCCCTATTAATTATAGGTTCATAGGTAGGTACTAGGCTATCGGCCCTGGGGCCTATACAAGCCCAGCCAAAATGGTACCCTGGCTTTTGCCACCCAAGAAAATTATTTTCTTGTGCCACTGTCGAGCAGAGCCACAAAAGTGATCCACGGGCTGAATTTCCTGTTTCCAATGCAGATTTTTCTTGAAGAGTGCTAATGAAGAGCTTTGTTTGATATAGATAGAGAGTTTATTCCAGAGTATGGGAAGTCTCTGGGACAGGAATCTATCCCTCCAGCATGTTCTGTTTATTGTGGTGACAAGGTTTAGGTCCCTAGAGTGTGTAGCTTGAAGGGATTGGGATTTCTTTAAGTAGAGCATGTCCAACAGCTCTGGGTTTGACATAGCTTTGTAAGTTAGGCAGAGATCGCCTCTGAGTAAGCGATATGCGATGGAGTAAAGCTGGAGTTTTTGAGACGGTCTGCATAGGGCATCTGTTTGAGGCCTGTAATCCTCTTTGTGAGGTATTTCTGCAGCCTTTCCAGTTGTTGTAGATATCTTGTGAGGTACATACCAAAAGTGGCGTTGTACTCAATAATGGGTCTAATGAGTGACAAGTAGAGGGGAACAATGACCTCTTTTTTCCTGGATGAGAAACCTTTTGTGATGAGGTTTGCCACGTAGAAGGATTTCCTGACTAATGTGGTGATGTGATTATCAAAGGAGAGACTGCTGTCCACCTGTGTCCCAAGGTCTCTTATCACACTTTTGGTGTTAAGTAGACTACCGCCTATGTGGTAGTTCATGGGTACAGAGTTTTTACCAAAGGGGATGACAATGCACTTTTTGGAATTGAGCTTGAGGTCATGGCTTTGACACCAGGCATCTGTCTCAGTGAGGCCCTTTTGTAGGATGTCCCCATCGTTAGGAGTTTCGATTATGGCTCTTAGTTTGCAGTCATCTGCAAACTTCGTTAGCCAAAGATCTTCTGTGTTAGCCTGTACTTCAGAGAAGTAGATACCAAACAGGAGAGGACCCAGGGCTGAACCCTGTGGTACTCCACTTGTCACTGGTCTGAATTCGAATTTGGAGTCTGCTAGTTTCACAGTGTGGGTTCTGTCAGTGAGCCAGTTGGCAACCCATCTTGTAACATAAGAATTTATACCTAGTTTAGTGAGTTTATCTATAATTCCAGAGTGGGGGATGGTGTCAAAAGCCTTGGCAATATCTAGATAGGATGGGTGAACCACCTTGCCCTCATCTACGGCTTTGGTGACTGCTTCAAAGAAGTCTATCAGGTTTAGGAGACATGATCTGCCTTTTACAAACCCGAACTGGGTGGGGTCCAGAGTTTGGAGATTACCAATGTCTTTGTTTATAAGTTCCACGATGATACATTCCATGGCCTTGCAAACCAGGCTCGTCAGGCTAATGGGGTGGTAGTTCCCAGGGTCCGTGGTGACTCCCCCTTTGTGGAGTGGGATAACCGTCACTGTGTGCCATTCAGTGGGCACAAAGCCTGAGGTGAGGCTATGATTGAACATGGTACTTAGGTGGGGTGCCAGTTCATTCTGTAGTTCATGTAGAATGCAGCCTGGGATGTTGTCAGGTCCTATGGATGCTGTGTTCTTGGCTTTGAAGAATTTGTTTTTTACCTGTGTAGCCGTGATTACAGGAACTTTGCATTCTTCCGGTATACAGATGGGCTCTTTAGGGGGTGAGAGGGGGGGTAAAGTTAACACTGAACCTATCTGCCAGGATATTGGCAATATCTGTTGGTTCTGTATATTTAGTGCCATTGTGCTGTAACTCAGAGGAGATCTGAGTGTTGCCATTGAGATTCTTGACATAGCTATAAAATGCTTTGTGGTTATCCTTAGAATCAGTGGCGATTTTTGTTTTCATAACTAGCTTTGGAGGATTTTATGAGGGATCTCAGCTTCTTACTGAGGCTGACCAGGGAGTTCCTACAATCATGGAATATTACTCTTTTTTGCTACAGTTTCTTTCTTCTGTTGTAGAGTTTGTTTATGGTAGGGGACCACCAGATTGGCTTCCTTTTTTGGAGGATAGCATCTTTGTTCTGTTAGGGATGGCATGATCCATGCACTCGTGTAATTACTTATAATGTGTATTTGTGTAGGATTCAGCAGTCATACCTCCATTGTCCATCTGCATGGGTGTCTTGAAGTTTGCCACTTCTGTCTTAAGAAGTGGGAACTTGGTTTTTGGAGAAATTTTTTATGGTGGTTTCCCTAATGGGGGATGGGGGCGTGATGTGGAAGTCTAGGGTGATTAGCTTGTGGTCAGATCTGACCAATGAGGAATTGACCTCTGTTGTGGAACACCAGTCGCCCATGTTAGTAATGACCAGGTCTAGGATATTGCTGCCCCTGGTGGGGGTGTGGATAAGTTGATCCAAGACATTGGAATTTATGAATTCCAGAAAACATTGAGCAAAAGAGTTGGTACATGAGTAGTTTCCCCAGTTAATGGTAGGGTAGTTGAAATCGCCCATTATTAGGGTGTTGTGTTGTACCCTAATATTTTCCAGTGTATCAAGAAATGAGGAGTGGGAATCCTGGGGCATGGTGGGGGATCTGTAGCAAGCTACAATTTGGATTGTGGTCTTGTCCAGAGTTAGTTGCACTTGGATAATCTTGGATGCATTATGCTGAGCAACTAGCCTGGAGGTGTGGATATCCTTAATGAATATGGACACACCTCCACCTTTAATGTTTCAAACCAGGTTAGGTGTCCGAAAGGTGTGGTATGAATTATATATATGGTAATGCAGGGATACTCTTTGGAGCATTGAACCAGGTCTCTGTCACTGCACAGATGCCGATGTTCTCCATTTTAAGGAGTGCCTCGAGTGAGTGCATTTTGAGGTTTAGACTTCTAGCATTGAGTAGCATTACCCTCAGATTTTTCTTGCTTGTACCTGTTACAGTGGTGAATTTGTCATTTGAACTTTGCCTAAAAAAGGTACTATAGGGGTGGCAAGAGCCAGTATCCGGAATCCCAAGGGCGACAGGTGCAGGCCATCTCTGGCAAAGCATTGTGGTCTGTCGATCATGTCATCCCAGGCAGACAGATACTGGATCCCCTTATAATGACACCAGAAGCTTAGCCGATTGTTGAAGTCAATCATTTTGTCCTTGTCCTGTGGTATCATTCTAGGTGATGGCAGGATGCTACTCAGGGATAGGGTCATACCTGCCTGGGCTACAAGATCAGAGAGCTCCTCCATGTCTCTTTTCATGTAGTCCAGGGAGGTACATCTCAGGTCATTCACATCAACATAGACAATGACAGAGTCATATTTCTACTTGTTGTGGAGTGACCTGAGCACATGCATTATGTGGCAGATCCTGGCACCCAACAGGCAGCTGACAATAACTTTCTCCTTGTTTAGCCTGGTGAGTGGAACATCAGTGTGCCTGACTATAGAGTCACCTATGACTAGAGTGTTGAGTGCATTGTTGTGCCTTATGAGCTGTGGTTGAGATGCACACTGAGTTTGTGGGCTATGTGTCATTTGGGTTGTGTTGGGGGGTGAAGGTTGTTTGTGTTTCTGCTTTGGAGGTCTCTGTTGCTTGGACAGATTTTTATTGAGAGCCTCCATTAATGTAGGTGTGCGTTTTGTGTTTTTATGTGTGTGTTTTGATGGTGTAGGTTTTGAGGAACTATGTGATGAGTGTGGTGTGGTGCAAGTGTTTGTCTTCTCCTCTTGACTGTCTAGTCCAGTCTTGGGTGAAGAGAGATTTGCTTCCAGTTTGGCTATATAAGTGCATCTCTCACAGGTTGTAGTGTTGGGTGGTAGGAGGAGAGGGTTGTCTGTGTACATGAGGCAATTGCTGCGTTGCCCCAAGATGCCCAGATTCATCAGGTAGTAGGGTTCCCACCTTTTCAAATGCCCAAAGTGGGACATTTTTGGTACAAACGTCAGATTTTGCAGTGCGAAACATACCCACGGCCAGTACAAAGGACAGAACTTCACTTTTTTGCCTAAATAAAAGCTTATTCTTGTAGCATTTTGGTTGCTTATTCTGTTTCTTATAAACATTTAGGTGATTCAGATACAGAATAACTGTTTTATGCAAATATTACATGAAATATAGGAAATAATTTTTGTCCTAAAATCTCAGGACATTTGCCATTTTTTCAATTTCTTTGCAGGACACAACTGCCGAAAGAGGGACTGTCCCTCACAAAGTGGGACAGGTGGTAACCCTATCAGGTAGACAGGAGAAAACACCCTTAGACATGCTTGGATAGGTGCTTATTTATTAAGTACTTAAAACTGTTTTCCTCTAGACAATTGAGGAAAGTTGAGTGCTGTAGTAATTTGTATTATTTAGTGCTTACAATGAGTTCTGAACAAGTGCTGAGCTTAAAGAAACCGATCTGAGTGCTAAAACTAAAGAACTGGCTAGTTCTAAGGAACATTTTGAAGAGCAGACTTTATGATGCCAGGAGTAGTTTAACCCTAGCTAAGTGGCGATGCATAAAGTGTATATCTATATATATATATATATATATATATATATATATATATATATATATATATATATATATATCTATATATCTATATATATATATATATATATATATATATATATATATATATATTTTTTTTTTTTTTTTAGATATATATATAACAGTAGCAAATGAGCAAACTGATTTAAACAAATTAACAGTTAACCAATAAAAAGCTAAAAAGTGAGCCCGTTTCAGCAGTCTTCTTTGCTAGCAAGTACTGTACTGTACTGCAATATATATATATATATATATATATATATATATATATATATATATATATATATATATATATATATAGAGCTGATGTGTGTTTCATCATGGCAAGTATTTATTGTGTGACATGATTGTTGGTAAATTTTGTCAGTGGTTAATGTCGCCAAATTATGTTACAGTCAAACTGCAATAGTTTGGCTATATATAATTTCAAAACTGTGTAAGAAACTTCTCTGTGTGGAAGATTTTCAGTCCATATATTTCTAGTTAATCACTGTATGTTCATGTTTCTCCAGAATATTCGGGATGTCTCCTTCAAGATCACCCATGTCTATGCGATCCAGGATCTGGAACTTAAAACCTGTGTGTCTTTTATGAAGAGAAAGGTGTTTGGCTAGTGCATTATTTTTACATCCAGAGCGGATTTCTGACAGATGACTCATGTGGCAATTAAAGCTGAACTCTTTTAGGAAGCCTGGACTAAACTACTACTGTTCAATTAAAAGTGCACTAGAACTTAGAAAACTGCCACATTGTTTACAAGACTAATTGTATTTTATTTTATTTTATTCTACAAATTGGTTTTAAATACCATTTTAAATCAGTTGAAATTTAAGTGTATATTTTGTTTCCATCATCATACATACATTTTTTCTTATTTTTTTCTGATTCTTTTTTCCACTTTATTCAAAGTGATGTGTAATAACAATACTAATTAATTATACAATTATATAGGTCTTTAGGGTTCTTGTACACAGACCTGAAGAAGTCTAGAAGGACGAAAGTGATCTTTGTTAACAATAGGTTATGAAAATAGAAATTGATTTTTACATGCAAAATGTATATGTATGTATTTATATATATTTTTGATTGCCAAATGAACTAAGGTTGATATATTTCCAGCCATGTAGTATATTGTCTTGGATAAAATCACAGACTTAATAATCTACTTAATTTGGTTAAATAAGAGGTACCACATCATTATATAATTTTATTTAAAGTACATAAGGGTTATATATTATTATGACAGCTACTAAGTAGGGCAGCACCAGTTCGAATGTCACACTGATGGGGGCAAGGGATGTGAATTTAACATGTGTACCAATAACACTTTGTTTTACAGCACAATAAACCACTCCCATGCCTGATAAAAAGTATATATATATATATATATATATATATATATATATATATATATATATATTTATATTTAGAAAGCTTGTGAGGAAATTATTACTCTATTTTTGGTTTTATTTGGATCGCTTGTCTGTGTACTTAATAAAGGATTTTCGACTGGAAACAGACTGCCTGCCTTGCTGATTACTTTCGAATACTTAGTAATGCTGTACGATTATATATTTTCTATTATTACTTTTTGTTTTGTTTTGGTTTTGACTTAAGATGAGTTTACGTTCGCTACTTCTACTACTATTGTCTGATCTGATTAATATACAGTGATTAACTAGAAATATATGGACTGAAAATCTTCCACACAGAGAAGTTTCTAACACTGTTTTGTTTTTGGACCCACTACACTTTAATGGGTTGCTTTGAGACTTTGGGGATACCACGGAGAGTATTTGTTTTTTTCTATATATAATTTCAGGAGTTATCATCTTTCATTGTGTTTGCATGACCATGCAGTTCGTATATTTAATTTCTAGGGGTATGAAGGGTGGATCACCTATGTAAAAGCAATGTTTTTGTTGTTTTAAATTATCACAAAGGTAAGACATTCATTTACATTTGTGATCACTTTAGTTCAGTGATTTTTTGTTAGATGTTTTTGATTGCCAATGAAATTTTAACTACCCCGTGTAAATTTCATCTGACAAGACCTAAGATCCTAAGGTGTAATGACAACCTCCCCCACTATCATTATAGGAGCATTCACATTGTTGAAATTACAAAAACTTTTGCTTAATTTTTACCTTTGTGAAGTAGGGGGATAACTGAAGGAAAACATCCATGACATTCAGGCCAGACCTCATTAGCAGTTCACAGCCATACCTGTCTAACGTCTTAAAATACCCTGCTGTATTACAGTTGTGTTTTGTGTCTGTGATAACCTTATACCAAGAATTTTCCAGTCACTTTAAGTGCAGCCACATATTTTGTCAACTCGCTGCCTGACAGCATAATTCAGCAGTGTTTCTATGTGAAGCACACAAGCTGGGTGACTGCTGGAGTACAGAGGGGTTTTGATGAGCTGTTTCTGCATGCTTTGACAAGTGTACAGAAGATATTAATACAAAAGAAAAATGTTTAACTGATCAAACACAAGTAATATACCTGCACGCATGTTTGAGATATATACATGCATACATTATATACACATATGTATATATTTGTGTGTGTGTGTGTGTGTGTGTGTGTGTGTGTATGTGTATATTCAAACACACACACACACACACACACACACACACACACACACACACACACACACACACACACACACACACACACACACACACACACACACAACAGCTGAGCATGAAATAACATACTGATTTGGTACTATGGCTGCCTGTGGCCACTAGTAGTCTCCCAAATTCTGCAGACTTAGTTTTGGTCAATCCACCATGCAGTGGTTCAGCTCCTTCTGCACAACAGAAGTTTTCAGGTTTACACAGATAAGCAGCTTTCTAACAATGGCACCTTAAATACAGGTGTACCTCTAGGATGAGTACTCGGACCACTGCTCTTCTCACTATTCATAAATGACCTCCTGGAATCTAGTAAAGATTCAAACCACATTTCAAGTCAGTTTCACAACCTTCCACACTAGAACACAACAAAAGCATTATGATATGTGTCACTCCCCAAGAGCTACCCAAAACAGTAAATATTAACATCACTAACTCAAATGGTTGCACCCTGCCAGTGCCTTCTAAACAGAAATATCTTTACCTGACAAATGACTCATCCCTAAACTTAAGCAAGCACATAGATGTTACTATCAGGAAAAGCTTTCAGTATTTGAAACATTGCTACAAAATCTCACATTTAGTATCTCCCTCTGCTTATTATGCTAAACTAGAAATGTCCCAATCCTCAAACTGGAGTCTGCATCATTAATTCTAACCAGGGCCTATATTATATATTCGAAGTTTCAAAACTTTGAACCTCATGTGTTCGACAACATAAGAGCGAAGTCTGAAACTTCAAAAATATAATAAAAAATTAAAAAAAAAAAAAACTTACCTGAACGGTCTGAACAGGGGGGCAAGCCCTCCTGCATCCCCCATATGGGGGGATGTGCCCCCCACCCCCATACTTAAATATATCAACTCTTAAATCACACTTCAGTGCAGAAAAGGGAAATTTTCCCATTCTGCTCCGTATGGAGCCGTTGCTTTTAACCTTAGATCTTTTCAAAGTTCGATCATATGGTGTTGACCATATGACATTCAAACTTTGAAAAGTTCAAATAATTTTTGGTATCTACTTCTCTGAAGTACAGGCTAACACAGAAGGTCTTTGGCTAATGAAGTTTGCAGATGACTGCAAAATAGGAGCCATAATCAAAACTCCTAATAGCCTAGTACCTACCTATGAACCTATGAATGTATTCACAAGGCATTTCATGTTAACTGGTTGCCACTTGGGAAACCTGATCACTGGAGTGGCCTCAGAAAAATAGGTTTACTAGCTCAGCAATATTGCTTCATTCTCAGACTCCAAATGCCCATGTCCTTAGGTCTTTTTTATTCCATTGAAATACATTATGGTAAGTTGGCTGGACCACTTAATGAGCTCAACAAATTACTCAAGATCATGCATTATATCTGTGTTTTCTGCCTTAATGAAATTCTTTAAACTAAACAGCTGTAACTAAAAAAAGGCATTTTGCTTGTTAAAGTGATCATTTTACTATTACTGTTAGTTAAAGCATGCACCTTAAAATTTAATATTTGCATACTTTCAGTTCAGTTATTTCTATTAAAGAGGCAAACAGCATGACAAACTCCTAGTGTTTCGTTGTGCTCAGCGTGAAGTTTGACAGCAGACATGCATGCTCACTATGTAAATTACACATTCAGACTCAGCGGTATGAAGAAAATCTCAAGTAGAACAAAGCCCATAAAGGCAAAGACTGTGAGAGTAAAGCAAAAATAGAAAGTTTTAAGTGAAAATCTTAAGAAAAACACTCATTTCTGTTTATTTTAAGCTTGCAAGCCTATGGTGTCTGTATGCTTCAGCTGAATGACAGAAAAATGTCAAGTAATGAGGGGTAATAAAAATGCACACAAATCAGCCAATTATTAGGGACTTAATTTGTTTTAAGCACGTAAGACTGTAACTAAGATTAAGAGACAGACTAAGAATAATGTTGTCCAAGCATACTGGAAATTCAACATTAACTTTGTTGCAACAACTATCACAAGTGAGACAAAGCAAGAAGCCAAAATATAATAGGTTCCTACATAGAAAGTTTGTAGAATATAAATACCTGAAATAATTAGAGACAAAGCAGATACAGCATTGTTCTACAGAAGCTGGCAAAATACTTTCAACATGCTTCCCCTAACAATATTCATTTATTTTGGCACTTCTAAGTTTATAATCAAAATGAAGGAAAAACAAGAAATTATGGACATACATTGTGGCAAAATGCATTTATATTAATGACTTAGAGAGATAAAAGCAAATATAATATTAACTTGCCTACCTGGGATGATTGGAAAAATGGCGTTAGCCGAGATTGACATTACACATGAAAAATATTAGGGCAGGATTCACGAAGGCTTGCATGGAGTCTAAGAGTAGTGTAAGACTCCATGCAGCCCTTGCAATCCAGGAACAGCCCGAAATTCCGTGTAAGAGACCAGCTAAAATGTCTCTTACATGGACTGGGCGTGGATATGCTAATCACCCCACTTGCAGCCGAAAGGCATGCAAATGAGGTAGATTGGCGATCCACGAAGCTGAAACCAGCCAGTGCAAGAGTCGTGTTAGCTGCAGAAATGTACTCAGTTGACAACTGAGTACGTTTCTGCAAATAACACAATGGAGCCATGTCAGCTCCAAATAAAGGGTGCATATGTGTCAGGCAGCATGCCAATGGCCAAATATGTGGCCATTGGCAAGGTATCCCGATGCAAATATGAGAAAAAAGTAATTTTTTTTTTCGGCAAACGGGCTGCGCTATATAAAACATAAAAATGAAGGTTATAAACCCACAAATGTGGGTTTTATGCAATACATGGATTTACAATGCAGAGACCAGCAGACCAAAAACAACATGGCCACCGTGTAGTGGTTGCTAAGGGGGGAAGCTGAGTCTTAGACATGTAACTAAGCATTAGTAGGCAATCTTATGTAAATGAGTGTTAGGATACTGAATCCCACTGTCACATAGCAAATGAGCACATTCCGAGTAGTGTAAGAGTTACATGGGGGGGGGAGGGACAGAGTAGGAGATAGATGACATCACAGTGGGGAATGGCAGAAGGAAATGCAGTTCATTGGAGGACAGTGTTATGTGACAGATGTCAGACACATATCATGGAAAGAGGAGTGCCACAAGATAAGCATGGGAAAGTCAAGAAATGGAAGGTGTACACTGTAGCCTACACCAAAGTTTCTTGCTGGGCATGCATGCGCATGTGTGCGCGCCAGGAGGCGCGAGTAGGGCAGTTTGCGCACGTGTAAGGCAGACTGAGCATGTGGGAGCCTGTTGGCAGACTTGTAAGACTGTTTGCACTGGTGTGCACGTGTTTTAACCCGAATAAGTAGATTCTAAACTGTGTAAGCATGTGTGCGCGCATGTAAGCCACTGTGAGCGTGTTTCAGCTGGTATGTGCGTCGCTCCCCCCTGAGGAAACAGAAAGGAAAAAGGAAGCAACAGAAATAGAAGGAAGCTAGCAGGGAATACTGCTGGAGCTAGCAGGTGAAAACAATTAGAAGCAGGCAATTACACAGGCAGAATACTAGCCCAGCCCAGCACTTAAAACTCTGCAAACAGCAGTGCAGGATGTTTCTCTCAAGAGACACTGCAAGACAGGAGTAAGCTATTAGAAGTGAAAACTGAAAAAGCTTCACTCAGAGCAGAAATGCTAGGGGCTGCCATAGCTCTCATAAGGAGACATAGGCGACTTGCTGAGGGTGGTGACAATGCAAATGCTGCCAGACAACCCACAGTGAGGAGATGGAGAAGAGTGTACAGGCCCAGGGTCACCTACCAGGGGTTACATGAGCTGGAGATAGTGGAGCGCTATAGAGTGGACAGAGACCTCCTGCAGCAAATTGTTGAGCTGTGCAGGCCACGCCTCACACAAAGAACCAACAGAGGGGAACCCATCCCAGTGGAAACCAAGGTATGTGTTGGCCTAAGAATACTAGCAACAGATACCTTCCAGAGACCAACTGGTAATATGATGGGGATATCACAGGCATTAGCCTCCAGGGTACTGCACCAGTTGTTGGATGCCATATCAGCACATGTCTGTGATCATGTATATTTCTCCAATGCCCGTGAGGTATTGGCCAGCAATATGCATCTCTTCCAGCAAATAGCGGAATACCCTGAGGTAGTGGGTGCAATAGACTGCACGCACATATGCATCAAAGCACTAGCCGGTGAGCGGGGTCGGGCCTAAATTAACCACAAGGGCTTCCCCTCCATCAACTGCCAGGTCGTGTGTGATGCCCAGGGCATAATAATGAATGTGTGTGCTGGCTGCCCTGGAAGCTACCATGATTCCCATATCTGGCATCTGAAGCAGCTGTACCAGACATTTGCCAGTGGGGACATCACACATGGTCATTTAGTAGGGGATGCTGGATATGCACTGGAGCCGTGGCTGATGACACCCATCAGAAATGCACACACACCTGAACAGGAACGCCATAATGAGGCACACACACAAACACGAAATGTAATCGAGCGTGTGTTTGGGCTGCTCAAGTCATGGTTCCGGTGCCTGGATACATCTGGTGGAGCCTTGCAGTACTCACCAACTACATGTACCCAAATTGTCATGGTATGTGCTATGCTACATAATATGATTCTGTGAAAACAGCTGCAGCAGGATCACCATAGGGCTGGGCCAAACAGCCCCCCACCATTGCCAAGTCAATCACAGGCAGAGCGTGACTCGGAGGAGGAACAACCTGAGCCTGCCCCAGTAGGCAGAAGGAGGCGTGCCCAGTATGCCTTGGCCTTGGCAAAGCGGCAACGGATTGCACATACACTGGCTCAGTAGGGACCCTGGAAATGACACCTCTCTCCGACTCACACATAGTAAAAGGGACGCCTAAGTTGACACAACCTGCTTTCAAACATGTACAGGGAGTGTAGTATGTGCATCCAACATAGGCAGCCCTGCAGCACCACCTGAGGCATGATTGCCATGTGTTAAGCAATGTAACACCATGTAGTATATGCAAACTTGATGACCCTGACTAACATCCTACTGTTAAATAAATTGTTAAAATCAGACTGTAAAAATCATTAGGCTTTTCAAAATGACAGTCAGTAACACAGGATGCTCAAGTTCTAACAAATATGCATTCTACTAATGATCATTAGGAGGCAAAAAACCATACATAAACATGTACAGAGTTTTGACTAACTTTATTTGGGAAATACCCTTTATTATATACTATTTACAATCAGCTTTTGCCCACCTCACTGACGTGGTCAGTGACAGGGCCTTTACATCACCACAGTACATAAGAAAACGCTGATGTAATGCTTTTTCAAAAAGTTTTTTCCCATGAGAATATTGCAGCCTTGCAAGGCACCTGGTCAGTCACAATGTCTTTCCAAGGATGTAACCAATTTAAGGCTCTTAGATTAGTTTGAATACAATGGATGAATGTCTTCTTAATACATTTCTTTGTCTCTCTGTCCACCAGCTGGACATTATCTCCGGTAGTGCTCACAAGGCCATTTTCCTCGGTGGAAGCAGGAAAAGATACACATACAGACAAATTCATTACTTTCTAACTTTGCAGATAATATTTACTGAAAGACATGAGCCAGCCAAGCCAGCTACTGTCAGGGTCAAAGTTTTAATGACACTACAGCTAAGCTTCAAGCAATAATATGCAAGTTCATTTCTACTGCCATTCTAGTAAAATAGAATTAAATGCATTACATATTATACTGTTTTCAACCTTTGCACTTCATATATGTTTGAGTACATTTATATATGCCTAAGCACACATTTTCTAACAGCTTATATATGTCTGAATACATATTTTTCTAACAGCTTATATATGTCTAAGCACATATTTTCTAACAGTTTATATGTGTCTAAGTACATATTTTTCTAACATTCTCCCTCCTGTTAATGCATTTCATTCTATTAGAAACATAAACAATATTATTTCATTTCTTAGCCTTTTCCTTTCTAAGGACTTTCAGCTAAGCAAGTCATTGGTTTTATATTTCAGAAAAAGCATCATCTGAAATTAATCTTTCAATTTCAACACTTTGGTAAAAAGTTTCAGTAACAGATATATCAACACATTTTTTGATTAATCTTTTCATGCAGGGAATTCCACAGTAAACACATGCTCCTATTAGGAGTATACCCACACAAATAGCAATTAAAATGTTCAATAGGATGGAACCCCACCCCCCCCCCAAACAGATTTTGGAAAAAGTCCGTCAGTGGGTTTGGGCCTGGTTTAGTCATTGCTGATACTTGCTGAATTACCTCTAGGTGATTATTTGTCTCGTGACGATCCTCAGGGATAAAGGCACAGCATTCTTCTTCATGTACCACCTCTTGCCGCTAGGGTGAAGTAAGGAGCCATTCGATTTTGTAGCACAACAGTTCTCATTGCATTCAGTTTATCAGTCACCAATTCTAGGGTGGAAAAAGTTGCATTACTCATGGCTTCTTGACAGCTTTCTCAGCTCCCAGATCGATTTGACTGCTCCATAGGCTGGTGGTATTTCTGCCCTGGATAAAACACTGTTGCCCAAGTCCATATGAGTCAATTTACTTTTGTCTTTCACTGAATTATGGTCTTTTCAACCAGCTTCGATTTTACCAACTGGATTCACAGGTTTCTTAACTGGACCTTCAGATTTTCTAGCTGTTTTCCTTACATTTCGTATCTTACCCAAAGGTAATTCTGCAGTATGTCTTATTGCTGGAACCAGATAACCCAAAAAACAACTGCCGGACCAATTCTCAGGTAACCATTCATATGCCTTTTTCCCACAAATAAAATCATTACTTTGGTACTAATACGTGTTATCCCTGCATGAAACATTTTCCTATCTTTAATAGACAATTGTTTAGTTAAGACTGGATTGTCACGTACTGCATTTAATGTAGTTTTCATTGAACTCAGATATGAATCATAGTTAGTATCACAAACAGTACCCCCACTTCTGACTTTAATGTAACATTTATAAGACATTGTTATATTACCATTACTCCAGCCCACCTGGAGGGTATCACTTTGTAGAACATACAACTCCTTTTTGTGTGACAGGTAAAAATAAAGCTATTTTGTCCTGTGATCTCACAGTTCCTATATTAAAAAACTTTTCCAAGTCTCATTTTATCCCCAGAGGGACAGTGGACATTAACAGTCTTTTATATGTTGTTGGTATAGCTATACAAACCCAGCAATTTGAAATGTTTATAGTCTCTGTATACACACGCTTCATGGCCAGGTATGTGTTAAAGTTTGGATGCCAGTCTATAAACAGTTCATCACGTCTTCTCACTTTCACTTGTGTGGTTGAGTGCAGGGAAAAACCACAATAAGAGAAAAATTGTTACACTTATAGTCAACAAATGCACAGTTAACAAAATAATTATGCAATAGTTCTTGGGTTGCTCTGCTTTTTTGTTTGCTTTACTCTTGGCCATTTTGCCCTTGTGTATCAGTCACAAAGTTCTTATTCAGCTGAAAGTTCTTTTATCTGAAAAAGAGTTAAACTGCAAAACAGATTTATTTATTAACAGTTTCTTTATATAATTAGCTAATGAACTGTCAGCCTCCAGCTCCGCAGGCATGAGAGCTTTCTACTGAGGCACATAATATGCCCTTCCAAATACTGCTTCAAAGGGGATCAAACCCTTTACATTTGTTACTGTTTTCATGCTCAGCAATGCTAGAGGTAAACAGCAAATCCAATTCTTCTGAGTCTCACTCATCAACTTCCTTCCTTCGCATTTATTCAACTCTATGAAGTCCATACAAATAGTATGGAACGGATATGGTGGTGTAGGGAAACTCCCTTGCTTGTTTTAAATGCTCCTTGTGCATGGTGCTTGTTACAAGTATGACAAGCTGCACAAAATTTTATTGTATAATTTATGTATCCATATATTTGGAATATTCTATTTACTAACTGTACCATCCCCCCTGTTGAGACATGGCTCTGCCCATGGCTCAACAAAGCTGCATATCTAAATAAATTAGACGGCAATATTGTTTTTTTCCCTTTGGAAATGTACAGTCCATTTTCAAAAATTGCACCTTGTTTTACCCATTTTTTGTTTTTCTGCTTTTGTAGTAAGCATCTGCATTGTTTTTAACATGTCTAAATCTAAAATTTCAGAGGGTTATAATTCCTCATTTAAAAATAAAGTTTCTGAGTCTGAGGCTGCTTGCTTTGCAGCTGCATTAGTTCGTGCATTACCTTTTGAAATCTTATCCTGTTGTTTTGTATGAGCTACACATTTACAAATAGCTGCTTTGGTAGGCAGCTGAATAGATTTTAATAGCTCCAAAATAAATTGCGCATGATTAATAGGTTTTTCACTGGATGTAATCATCCCTCTATTTTCTTTATTGTTGTGCAAACACATGCACTGTAGAAAAAGCATACTGATTATCAGTATATATGTTCACTTTCTTGCCTTTTACTAAAATACATGCTCCTGTCAAAGCTACCAGTTCTGCTGCTTGAGCATACAAGTTGTGTGGCACAGTTTGTGCTTTTAAAATTTCAGTGTCTGTAACTACTGCATATCCCACCAGATTCTTTCCTGTAGGACCCCTTCTGCATGAGCCATCCACGTAATATGTCACCTCAGCATCATTCAAGGGCATATCTGTAAGATCTTGTCTAGGTAAAGCTAACTGTTCATAGGAGGTTGACTCAGCAGTATGGGCATACATGAAAGATGTCTAGCAGGAGAAAGGTATGCAACTTTTTTTTTTTTTTTGTAGCAGAATTATTGCAACCGCATGAGGCATTCTCAATGTGAGAGGGTGGAACAACACTACTGAGGCTGAAGCCTGCACTGCCATTGCTGCTGCAACTACTGCTTGTACACAGTGAGGCAAAGATTGCACCACTGGGTCTAACTGTGATGAATAGTAAGCTATGGGGCATTGCTTATCCCCATGTTGTTGCTTTAATACTGATGTCATGTACCCTTGCTTACAATCTACGGTCTGAAAAAAACGTTTGTGATAACTTGGAAGTCTTAAAACTAATGAAGAAGCTATTAACTGCTTCAACCTGCAGAAAGCCATTTCTGCTCTTGTTTTCTATTGTAAAATAATTTGGTACCCAGCTTGTACCTAAGAAAGACATTATTTCTTTCTTAGCTGTTGGTTTGGGTGCTTGCAAAATTGCTGTTTTTTTTCTTTTTCCCTTTATCTAGTATTTTACCTTTATTGGATATCACATATCCCAGGTATTTAACCTGTGTTTTTTTTCCAAAGTTGTAACTTACTTTTGTTTACTTTGTCCTTGTATTACTAAAAATTTTAATAATGCTACTGTATTCACCCTGCACTGCTGCTGGGTGCTGCTAGCAAGATGTCATTTACATAAAGTAAAATTTGACTACCTTCCGGTGGGGTAAACCCTGCCAGGTTGCTAGCCATTTTTTTTTTTTTTTTGCAAATATTATTGGGCTCTCACAATATCCCTGTGGTAGTCGAGTATATGTATACCTTTTACCCTGAAATGTAAATGCAAACCAATATTGACTATCAGGATGTATAGGTATTGAAAAGAAAGCATTGCTTATATCTACCACAGTAAAATACTTCTGTTGTGGCTTTAAATCATTCAACAAGGTATGTGGGTCTGGCACCGTAGGTGCTCTAGGTATTACTGCATTATTTACAGCTTATAAATCTTGTACCATCTGCCATTTCCCGTTCGCTTTTTTTAACAGGAAATAGGGGTGTATCACATGGTGAATCAGGAGATTCTACCAGTACTCCTTTTTTTGAGTAATGCTGCTATTATAGGCTTAATTCCTACTTCTGCATCCTTTCTCAAAAGGTATTGTCTTTTTCTGTGGTCTAAAAGCTGACTTTGGGGTAATTGTAACTGGTCCTGCTGTTTGAATAAGCCCTACATCTAACTTGCCTGTTGACCACAGATTTGTTGGAATTTTACACAAGGCCTCTTCTTTTCTTTTAATAAAATGCTAATCAGCTGTCCTCACTAGATTGCAAGTGTACAGCTGTATGTGTCTGTGTCAACCAATTCAGTTTTTGTTTTGTATCCCTTGTCCTGACATTTCTAAATCAGTCTGTTTTCCCATTTTGTTACCTTTTTTCTAAGTCTGCCCATTTAACACTTTTTTTTGTCAAGCTGACATGTGGCAGTCTATTGGACTTATACAATCTCATGAATTTCTGAGGTAATGAACAGCTTACTACACTGTTTCCCTCAGTATCCCAACATAAAGTTTGTAATATTAATCTGTCAGCAGGATTTTTTTTTTCCCTTTTGAACAATTCTTGCTTATATTTCTTATCAGGTCCTGGTGTGCTACAGTAGTATAGAGTACAATGTAACAAGTGCTGCTGATCAGTGTCAAGGGAGGGTACCTTACTGATGGCTACGTTCATCAGTTCTTTGGTTACTGCCCCTGGACCAGTCATAACTAGGTCCTGGCTGTACCAATAATAGGCTCTACCCTCTGATCACACCACAAAAGCATCCATTTGTCTTTGTGCCTCCATACCCTGCATGGTAGGAACTACTGCTATGCCAAATATCTGCATAAGGTCTCTTCCCAGTAAGTTTACTGGACATTTTGCAGAAACTACAATTTTACTTTTCTGAGTCATACCTGAAACAGGGTCAGTTATTGCTATATTATGGGAGAGTGGTTCCCTGTATAGCTGTCCATTTGCTGCTTTTACTAATATATAATCAGGTGATTCAGAATGTTTTGGTAACTTGGAGGGGTGTATCAAAGTCCGTGACGCTCCTGAGTCACACAGGAATTTGACTTCCCTTCCCTCCACCAGAAGTGTCACTTCTGGCTTTGTATCTGCTAGGTAGAGCTCCAGGCTCAACAATGCTAAATCTAAAATTTTATTTCCATTTTTATCCTCTACATCTGTTTGTACTTCCTTTATTCCCTCTACTACATTTACATTTTCTTTTTGTTTATTAACCTTTCCTGATGATTTTTGGTTATTATCACTATCATATAGTCAGTCCTCATCTCCTTTATCTTCTGTTATTGCTTTCTTATTTTGTTTACAGTCCCTAGCTAGATGCCCTTTTTATCTGACTGTAATACAAATACTTTAGCTCCGTCTTCAGCAGTGAAGACTTGTGCCTTTTTTTTTTACTATTAAAGTGTCTTTCAGTACGTCTAGCATACTCAAGTAAGGCTTGCAGCCTGCTTGTTCAGTGATCTATCATATGCTTTGTAATAAAGCTACTGACAGAGGCAATGCAACCTTTTAAAAATGCATTTTTTTAATTGTTGTTTAAAGCATTCTAATAATCTAGCATAATATCCATCTATTGTCTCATTTTCCTGTTGTATGCATTAATTAATGCAAGTCCAGTCTGCTCTAAGTTTCCATTTTTCAGAGATTCTGTCTGTCAGACCTTTCACTCTGTTGTCTAAAAATGTTTCAGAATTTTTTAAGCTTCTGTTTTTTACAATTTGCTTCCTCAATCCACCTGTGTGCTTGAGGTATGCCTAGTTGGTGCTGTTTTTTTTTTTTTTTTGCCTGACATCCTGCATCAGATTTAAGCTTGTTTAAGGAGTTTAACTAGTGAAAGTTTATCTAGTTTACTATCAAATTCATAGTTGTTAACACATTTTGCAAAATATCTCACATTATCTGCTTGCTGCAATTGCATATGCTTCACATTATCCGTTAGGGGCGGATCTCGTGATCTCTCAGTGCACTGATCTCCCATGTCTTAAAAGACTGTTACGTAACCCTTCTCTTGTACCACGTGGTATCTTATTTCCCCATATCCACAGTAGTGTCTAGAATGACTGTTTACTTTGCTTTGTTATTCCCTGATCTATGACTCAAGATACAATACTTCGACTCTTTCTCTCCCTGCTATCACAAACCTTAGCAATAGCACAGTGTAACCTGGTCCCTGATCTAAAACAAAGACAAAGAGGGAAATTCTTCTTACCTGAGCCTCCCGCTTTATGACTGTCTTTTTTCTTGGGGCCCAGTCTTCCGCTTTTCAGCCACAGATCAGAAAGTGGACAGCCTCTTTACACACAACAATTCAGTCGGAGGTCTTTTCACTTTAAGAAGAACCATTTTGTTTTGGCAGCTTCTCCTGCGCAGATTTATTATCACCCATGCACTCTGACCTGCAGCTTACCAAGGGAATTCCGATCCGAAGGACCAAAATGTTAAATAAATTGTTAAAATCAGACTGTAAAAATCATTAGGCTTTTCAAAATGACAGTCAGTAACACAGGATGCTCAAGTTCTAACAAATATGCATTCTACTAATGATCATTAGGAGGCAAAAAACCATACATAAACATGTACAGAGTTTTGACTAACTTTATTTGGGAAATACCCTTTATTATATACTATTTACAATCAGCTTTTGCCCACCTCACTGACGTGGTCAGTGACAGGGCCTTTACATCACCACAGTACATAAGAAAACGCTGATGTAATGCTTTTCAAAAAGTTTTTTCCCATGAGAATATTGCAGCCTTGCAAGGCACCTGGTCAGTCACAATGTCTTTCCGAGGATGTAACCAATTTAAGGCTCTTAGATTAGTTCGAATACAATGGATGAATGTCTTCTTAATACATTTCTTTGTCTCTCTGTCCACCAGCTGGACATTATCTCCGGTAGTGCTCACAAGGCCATTTTCCTCGGTGGAAGCAGGAAAAGATACACATACAGACAGATTCATTACTTTCTAACTTTGCAGATAATATTTACTAAAAGACATGAGCCAGCCAAGCCAGCTACTGTCAGGGTCAAAGTTTTAATCACACTACAGCTAAGCTTCAAGCAATAATATGCAAGTTCATTTCTACTGCCATTCTAGTAAAATAGAATTAAATGCATTACATATTATACTGTTTTCAACCTTTGCACTTCATATATGTTTGAGTGGTTCTACCTGACTTCGTCGACAGCTGAGAAGACCGACATCGGAATCCGGAGCTCCAGAAGATCGAAAGCGAAGAAGACCGACGCGAATCGCGGGTTGCAGAACATCGACAATGCAGAAGACCGACACGACGGATGACAACACCAACGCCGAGGATGCCGACATGGGGAAAGGCTGTGTGAGTATGCGGTAGTGACGGACGTTAGGGTGCGAGGCA
Organism: Protopterus annectens; assembly: GCF_019279795.1. Lineage (NCBI taxonomy): Eukaryota > Metazoa > Chordata > Ceratodontiformes > Protopteridae > Protopterus > Protopterus annectens. The sequence goes on from NC_056744.1 coordinate 133,900,499, forward strand.
GGTAAGTGTGGAGATTGACGGTCTGTGGGGATAGGGGTGGGTTAAGTGAGTTAGGTTAGGAGCGATAGGGGTGGGTTAAGTGAGTTAGGGTTAGGGAGCGATAGGGGTGGGTTAAGTGAGTTAGGGTTAGGGAGCGATAGGTGCGGGAGATGTGAGTTAGGGTTAGGGAGCGATAGCGGCGGGTTAAGTGAGGTAGGCTTCGGGAGCCGATAGGGCGGGTTAAGTGAGTTAGGGTTAGGGAGCGGTAGGTAAGTGTGCGATAGTGACGGACCTTAGGGTTAGGGTAAGGTTTAGTGTGGGCTTGTAAGGATTTTGGTGTGCTTGTGTTGTGTGTGTGGTTTGTGGAATGGGGATGTGTTTTGTTTTGTATGGGGTTTCGTGTTTGTGTACCGTCGGTTATTTCGTTGTCGGTTATGTGTGGTTTCGTGTTTATGGACTGTCGAATATGTGGTGTCGGTGATGTGGTTGTCGGTGTTGTGTGGTTTCGATTATGTCAGGTAGAACCGTTGAGTACATTTATATATGCCTAAGCACACATTTTTCTAACAGCTTATATATGTCTGAATACATATTTTTCTAACAGCTTATATATGTCTAAGCACATATTTTTCTAACAGTTTATATGTGTCTAAGTACATATTTTTCTAACACCTACCCTCACCAAGCATGATGCCACAATATGAAGATGAGATGATCAATTGCAATAATTGGCTGAAGTATTGCTGTTAGTCAAAGGTGATCCAATGTGTGCCAGCCTGGGATGACATGCTGAGCATGACATGATGCTCCACCTGCTAGGGGTGGCATGCACTTATCAGTCCTGGCCTTATGGATACTGGCAAAGGCTGTTGTTACCCCCAGCATGCCTTGAATGGGTAAGGCTCAAAACACAAACCCACCTCCATAGGTATCACAAGGGATAAGAACCTAGATGTAATGCTACCCAATGCCAGAAGTCTAAACAGCAAGATGCATGCAGTCTAAACTCCCCCAGTATGGAGAATGTTGATATCTGTTCTGTAACAGAAAACTGGGTCAAGGCTCACAACAGCACCCTAACACTACCAGGTTACACCTCATACTGTCCTGTACAGCCCCAAAACATGGAACAAGCTACAAAAGGAGGGTGACTAGCAATAATTGTCAAGGATAACCACACCCCCATGTTGGTACCACAACAAGAAGCAGCATGGACTAGCCATGGTCAAGTAACAGTGGCTAAAACTGCCTCCCAGTTTATAGCCTGCTACAGACTACCATCCTAACACCAGGAACTGCACTTGGCCTATGTTGGAATACATGAATATATCAAGCTCTCCAAACCACATTATATTGGGTGACTGAAAATACCCAAACATAGACTGGGAGCATTATTCTAGCTCCAACACCCTAGGACAAATGTTCCTAGAATCCATAAACCAAAATGCTCAGGAACAACGTACCACTCCCACAAGAGGGCTAAGCATACTGGATGTGATAATCAGCAACATGTGTACTGGATGGCAAGATGAGAAGTGTATCCCTCACTGGTAAGATCAGAACATAGAGTAATCACACCGGATATACACATCCTGACCACAGTCCCTGGCCAGAAAACCACAGTGAAAAATATGTGTAAAGCAAATTTTGCACTCCTCCAAACTGATGTGGAATCCATTAAAGGCCCTGTGCATGTGCAAAATATGGGCCACACCTCAGAACCCATTATACAGGCATTCCATGAACATTGCCAGGAATGCATGGATTATGCAATCCCAAATAAAACCAAGACACAATGCCATACACACAGGCATCTGGCATGGTGGACCACAGCCATTACCAAACCATGCAAGAGAATGAGGAAGCTACTATATGATAGAGCAAACCTAAAAAGGGAAGTAATCTCTGATCAGTAGTATGGCAATAAAATATGTCCACTCATACAATCCACTAAGGCCAGCTACAACAACTTGAATCTGTGAATCTTGAGGCAATGTGTACACCATGTACACAGGCAACACTCTCCTCCCCCCAAGAAATACAAATATATGTGAGAGACGCAACCATTTATCCAAACCGGAGGCTGAGCTCTCTCAACTCACTACTGTCAAAACTAGTCAGGAGGAGAAGGTAACCACACACACCACAAACCCAGTCTCACATAGACCTATCACAACTGCAAACCAAAGACATAAACACAGAAAAACATTCCTGGAGGCTCTAATTACAAACACACCACATCAACAGAGGCCTCCAAAGCAGACACCCAATCAACCACTACCTCCAAACATAGCACATGCAACACATAGTACACAAAGCTGGTGTGCCAAACAGTCACAGGCCAGAAGGAGAAACAACATGCCTGATACAGTTGTAATAGGTGACTCCATAGTCAGACACACTGCTGTCCCGCTCACCAGACTGAACAAGGGAATGGGTACAGTAAGCTGCCTGTAGGATGCTACAATACGCCACATAACACAAGTACTTTTTTCTCCCCAAAGCAAGTACAAATATGATGCAGTCATTGTCCATGCTGGTGTAAATGACCTGAGATGTACCTCCCCGGACTACATGAAAAGAGACATAGATGAGCTCTCCAATTATGTAGTCCAGGCCGGTATGACACTGACCTTGTGCAGCATCCTACCCTCACCAAGAATGATGCCACAGTACAAACACAGAATGATCAGCTTTAACAAGTGGCACAATTACTGGTGTCATTCCAAGGGTATCTAATGTCTGTCTGCTTGGGATGTCATGCTTGACAAGCCACGCTGCTTTGCCAGGGATGGCTTGCACCTGTTAGCCCTGGGTGTCTGGATATTGACTAAGGCTCTTGCCACCTCCATAGAGCCTTTTGTAGGCAAGGCTGAAAAGACTAACCCACCTCCCTAGAAAACATAAGTGGAAAGAAACATAAGGGTAATGCTGCCCAATGCCAGACATCTAAACCTCAACATGCATGCTCCCAAGGCCCTCCCCAGTATGGAGAACACTGATGTCCGTGCAGTGACAGAAACCTGCAGCAAGGCTCCTGAGAGCACACCAGCACTACCAGGTTATACCTCATATCATGCGTTATGGCCCCAAAACCTGGACCAAACCATGAAAGGAGGGGGAGTATCCATATTCAGCAAAGATACCCACACGTCCATTAACTGACAATGCACGAAGCATCGGAGACCACCCATGTGCAACTAACCATAGGCAAAACTGCTGTACAGTCTGTAGCATGCTACAGACCACACTCTCACACACAGGAACCCCACTCAGCCTTCCTGAAGACACTGGACAGTATGAATGTTTCAGCAAATACCAAACAAGGTACTCACAAATTACCACATAGGTGGTAATCCATTATGTATGGAAGGAGTAATCAGAGACCTAGGGACACAAGTGGACAGTAACCTGTCATGTGACACTCACATTGCCAATGTGGCTAGGAAGACCGACTATATTGGCCACCTTATCATGAAAGGATTCACATCTACGTCATTAGAGGTCATTGTGCCCCTATACTGTTCTCTTATCAGGCCCATAATTTAGTACAATGCCTCATTTGGGATGTACCTTACCCGACACCTGCAGCAGTTAGAAAGACCTCAAAGGTACCTCACCAAGAGGATAAAGGGTCTCAAATTTATTTGGCAGTATGTCAGGGCTGCCAATCATTTTATGTTGGGAAGACCGAACGACCACTCCGAAGGCGTATATATGAGCACTATTACGACATACAGAAGTGTAATGGTAATAATGCCCTTTACAGGCATACTATAAATTGTGAGGACGGAACTTTTCTGTTCTTCATTCTGGATTCAGTGGCTAAAAGTGCTAGGGGTGGTCCCTGGGAAGTAAAATTATGCCATCAGGAGACATATTGGCAGATTCTTTTAGAATCCAATCGCTTCCCAGGATTGAACCATATATCCATTGTACCATATTTGAAATTAAAAGCACAACAGATTTAGGTAGCCTATTGTTGTAATTTGCATTGAAATGTTTTAAAAAATACCCTTGTGAGGGTGTGAAATAAATATGCCATCATGTGTTTCTCTTTTGGGTTGTAGATTGTATGATGGTCATGTTTTATATATATGCAAGGTGTATGTATTAAAGTTTTTGATTTGTGTATTAAATTATTACTATTATTTTTAAATAATAATTATTACTTTAGATTTTAACTCAAGAGTTATTAACTTCAGTACAACAAATATAAGGATGTATTTTTACTCTTGTTTTAACCTATATAAGTTCAGTTACTATATAAACATTTATGAAAGTTAATTTATGAATTTAGAATAGATTAGTTAAATTTCATTCTTTGAAAAACAGTATTTGATTAACATATTATTTTCATTATACATTTTTTGTAAAAAGCTTTTTAGTTTGTGCTGTTTCTTTAATGTGGGTGGTATTTTTAAATTAGTTAATTGAGTAATTAGAGGATTGCCTATGTAGGGTAGGTTCTATATAAGGCAGCGTACTGTTGTAGATGTTTGTATTCTGACGAAGTCTTACATTGATGAAAAACGTTGAACAGGATTGTGGCGTTTAAATAAAGCTGTTTTCTACTGAAATTTTGGACCTTTCTTTTGGATCTACCTTATTGTGAGCTGTTCGAATTTCACCATTTGCTTGGTGGATACTGCTGGGATTACTTTTTATTACGTTTTTTGGTTGAATTCAAGTGCTTTTTGTTTTTTTGAGTGGTTTCCTATGGAGGCTGTTCCGGGCAGTTCTACTACGGATGGTAACTCGACCGGTGTATTGTCGGTCACCGGAGATATATCGCAGCTCATGGGTCAACTTACACAATTGGTTCAATTGCTTACCCCTATTGGGCAGGGGCTAAAGACTATTATTTCGGAGCAAAGGGAAGTCCTGAAAGCGGTTTCGACGAGGATTGGAAATTCTGACGTTATCCCCCCTGCAACCTCCAATCGCAATGGTATGGGCCGGAAGCAAGGTGAGCAGGGGATCACAACTAACACATCCAACGGAAGTGCGGAACTTTTGCATACACCATCCGTTTTCCGTGATGATGGAGGGGAAGCGTCTATTCCGTGTCACCAGCCTAGTTTAACTACACAAACGGCATTGGAACATTTATCCTTCTCAGACTGGGTTAATGCAAAACCGGACTTTGTTTTTTCTGGGAGCACTAGCCCCCGTTCTACTGAGAGTATTTCCTACGATGAAAATCTACGCATTCTTGAGGACATTTTACACAGGTACAAAAACCTAGTACTTGACAATATGTATTTATCTGAATGTGTTACAAGAAGCATTGTACCCAAAGGGTTGAGGGTACACAAGTACCCAAACCATGTTATTTGTGGTAGCGATTTTCATAGGGACCTAGTTAAAGCCTTTGATAGGTGTGGGCTTGAAATAGTTCAGGCCATTATGAAAAGAAATGAGAATGAAATTCGAAGTTTAACTGAAGAAATATTCAAATGTAATGAAAGAATTACTAGTGACCTATTGTTTACAGTTGAAAGCCAGAATTGTAAATATCAGGAGGTTCAAACGCATTGACAAACACTGTGACATGGTCATTAAAAGGAAACATAATAAATTAAATAGGACCTTAGGGAATACAGGAAGGGAGACAATACCTAAACCTCCCCAAAGTGCTAACATGTATTTTAGGAATTCCTGGTCGAAAGACGAGACCGAGGTTAGGGTTCAACCTACGTCCCCCATTTTGGTTGAGGAGGAGGGGATGGAAGCATTGGATTCAGAAAATCCAATAATTAATTCAGGTGACCATTTTTACCAAGGAGATCAGAACGTATAAGGAACCAGCAGGGGGGACCACCCTACCCATTGTATCCCATTTTGCACAAGGGAAGGAGAAACGATGCAGGGGTGGAAAAGGAATCAGAACCTGGGTTGGCAATGAAAGAGGATATTTCTATTTCCAACATTGGTTTGTATAGGTGTTATAGTAGGAAAGGGTATCACATTTACAACTATAGTGATTTTTCCATTACCAGTACATGTTTTGACCTGTTTACCAAGGGATTTAAGTTTGTTCCTTCTAGGGGTAGCCACTTGGTTAACAGCATTTTGGACCTGAAACTGTTCATTCAGAATTAAATTTGGAACATCTTTTTGTCATACAATTACACCTAGTTTACATCTCAAGAAATCTAGCACATTTCATCCCCCATTACATCCACAACTTAGTAACTTGGAGGCCAGGATTGAGAAACTTATTCGCCAGGAATTACACCGAGGTGAGGTGGAGTACAATCTTAGCTATTCTGAAAGCCAGTTACTGCAGGACCTGGCACAGAACCACCAGGTGAGGGTCATGCAACCAGACAAGGGTGGGGTACGGTATTTATGAATGAAATTTTGTATCAGAGTAAAATGAATGACATTTTATTTGATTCCAATCGATATACCTTGACATCTATAAATGAAATTTTACTGTCATATCGAAGATTGATCTGGCCATCAAGGATATGCTTGACCAGGAGGTTATTGAGTTTGATACATACTCCTTTCTAGAGACCCTCCCCAAAGTACCAACCATATTTGGAATTCCCAAGATTCACAAATGTGTCAAGATCCACCTTTAAGACCTATTGTGGCCGCAAGGCTCAAAGACCCATAATTTCAAAGCTCTTGGATTGGAAATTGAAACAGGTTTGGGGAAGGAAACCCATCTTCTTAAGGATTGGGAATTTTGAGGAGGATCACCCGAATTATGTAAGCCAAACCTCATTTTCCTGACCATAGATGTTGTAGATTTATTTACGGTTATTCCTACTGAAATAGGTTTGGAGTGGATAGAGGAAGCCTTGTGGGAACGTCCAACTATTTCAACAACGATGTGCACATGATTATAGGTCTTTAGAGCTGGTACTGAAGAACAACTTTGTTTTTATGATGGGGAGTATTTCCAGCAGACCAGTGGAGTATCGATGGGGCAAACTGTGCGCCTACCTATGCCGACATGGTCATGGCCGCTTGGGAGAAAAAATTCATCCATGACTGCGAGTTTATTGATAACTGGACTCATTACTCAAGATTCCTGGATGATATTTGTATTTTTTGGACTGGCCCCATTGAAACTATTGATGAGTTCCTGACATATATAAATTCCACCACCTCATTTTTGAAATTTACACATCAGGTGTTCATGGAAGAGGTTAACTATTTGGATGTTACGATAAAGAAAAACCCTTTTGGTTTTAGTTCTAAAGTATACAGAAAGCCTACCTTTTCAAATAGTTACCTACACTTTCTTAGTTCACACCCGGGATTTCAAAAGAAAGGGATTATCAAAGGGCAGTTTGTTAGGATATCAAGGATGACCTCCCAGGATTCAGAATTCGAGCTGGAATGTGAGGTATTAACCTCCATGTTTTGGACAGGGTTACCCACCACATTTGATTGATTCAGTGAAAAAAGAGGTCATGTTAGGAAGGTCCATTAGATTCAAACCCATTTTGGGGCAGGTGTTACTGGACCTAGGGACCACACAATCGCATGACCTACAGACCTTTGAGAAAGACCATTTGTTATTTGTGACTGATTATAGTGCAAATGTTGGTAGGTTAACCAACATTATTGAGAAAGAGTTTAAAACTTTTCAGGATATCACTGACCTGAGTAGCCTTAAAGATAGAAAGGTTAAAACAATTTATAGAAAAGGATTCAATGTTAAAAGAATCTTGGAGCAGGAGATTCAACCACAGAGTATGAGAGACCAAAGGAAAGGGACATATAAATGTGGGGGGTGCTCACAATGTAAATACATCTTGAATCAAGAAATGATTTATTTGGAGAGCAGAAATAGGAAAATTGTTGCAAAAAATTTTACAATTGCCTTTCATTTGGGGTGGTTTATTTGGCAGTATGTCAGGGCTGCCAATCATTTTATGTTGGGAAGACCGAACGACCACTCCGAAGGCGTATATATGAGCACTATTACGACATACAGAAGTGTAATGGTAATAATGCCCTTTACAGGCATACTATAAATTGTGAGGACGGAACTTTTCTGTTCTTCATTCTGGATTCAGTGGCTAAAAGTGCTAGGGGTGGTCCTGGGAAGTAAAATTATGCCATCAGGAGACATATTGGCAGATTCTTTTAGAATCCAATCGCTTCCCAGGATTGAACGACCATATATCCATTGTACCATATTTGAAATTAAAAGCACAACAGATTTAGGTAGCCTATTGTTGTAATTTGCATTGAAATGTTTTAAAAAATACCCTTGTGAGGGTGTGAAATAAATATGCCATCATGTGTTTCTCTTTTGGGTTGTAGATTGTATGATGGTCATGTTTTATATATATGCAAGGTGTATGTATTAAAGTTTTTGATTTGTGTATTAAATTATTACTATTATTTTTAAATAATAATTATTACTTTAGATTTTAACTCAAGAGTTATTAACTTCAGTACAACAAATATAAGGATGTATTTTTACTCTTGTTTTTAACCTATATAAGTTCAGTTACTATATAAACATTTATGAAAGTTAATTTATGAATTTAGAATAGATTAGTTAAATTTCATTCTTTGAAAAACAGTATTTACGATTAACATATTAATTTCATTATACATTTTTTGTAAAAAGCTTTTTAGTTTGTGCTGTTTCTTTAATGTGGGTGGTATTTTTAAATTAGTTAATTGAGTAATTAGAGGATTGCCTATGTAGGGTAGGTTCTATATAAGGCAGCGTACTGTTGTAGATGTTTGTATTCTGACGAAGTCTTACATTGATGAAAAACGTTGAACAGGATTGTGGCGTTTAAATAAAGCTGTTTTCTACTGAAATTTTGGACCTTTCTTTTGGATCTACCTTATTGTGAGCTGTTCGAATTTCACCATTTGCTTGGTGGATACTGCTGGGATTACTTTTTATTACGTTTTTTGGTCTCAAATATATGTTATATGCTGCCAGGCTGTAGACACCGCAGCTGTATGCAGTCACATACTGCCTACGCAGAGGCATTGTATGCCTGTTGTACAAGGCCATGTCCAACACAGGATTAATGGACATGCTCCACCCCAGAAAACCCAAATCCATCGGAGCTGTGAGAGTGACAGATGTCAACCTCAACACATAATGAAATAGGATGTGCTGGAGGGACAGATACATAACCCAGAGGCTCCCTACACCCTGGAACGGAATCCCACTCCATGTTAGGCAGAGCCCCTCACCAACTCTCTTCAACAGGAATCTTGCCAAGTGGATGGGTGATCGTAGATGTACACTGGGGGTCTTCACTGTGTCACGTCCAGACAGAGGCACAGTAAAGTAAATCCTAAATGGCCATAATATTCACAGAGCAAGGGGTGGCGAAAGCCACACACACTCTGGCTAGGCTTATAAATGCCCTAGGGTGGATAGCCTAGTATGAACCTATGAACCTATGAAGATACAAATTGTACAGGACACTAAGGATAATCACAAGGCTTTCTTAACTGATGGTAGCAACCTTGTTGGGAATTCACAGATATGCTCTGAATCACTCAAATATTACAAACAATATACCAAACACACACACATATTGCCAACATCCAACCTGACAGGTGCAGTGCAAACCCCCCCCCCCCCAAAATGCCAAATATCTATCCCAGCAGAGTGCTGGCCCCCTGACATTGCAGATGCTGAGGTAACAGCCAGCATCTACAAAGCAAAACACACAGCATCAATGGTACGAGATGGTGTCCTGGGCAGAGTCCAACATGGACTCCAAGAAGAATGGAACGCCAAATAACACTACTGCTCAATGTCAGCCTTACCACAGGATATGTACCCAAAGAGCAGTGTACAACAACAGTGGCCCTTCTCCACAAAGGTGTTGCCTGAATGGATACTGCAAACTACCACCCCAGAATCCTGACAAGCTTGGTCTGCAAAGCTATGGAAAGGATCAGCATGTACCTCAGACATAAAGATATTGGGGACCTACTGACACTGGACCCTACCCAGTGTGGCTTTCTTAAGTGCAGATCCTGCCCCTTAAACATGTTTGACTCATTTGAAACAGTCATTAAGGCCATTGATGAGGGGAATGTGGTCCACACAGCCTAGCTGGACCTTGCAAAAGGCTTCCATACAATACCCCACGTGTTCATTATAGATAAGCTCACCAGCTTAAATATAAACCCCTATGTCAGTAGAAAGGTTGCAAACCAGACCAAGGACAGAACTGACATGGTCAGAAATGCTGCAGCCATGTCAGACTACAAACCAGATACAACTGGCATCCCACAAGGCTCAGTCCTGGGACCTCCCTTGTTTGGTATATATGTCCCATAGGTACAGGCCAACATGGAAGGACTGTGTCTGAACAAGTTTGCAGAGGACTACAAACTGGCCACCATATCTGACCCTCCAGCTGAAACAAGCATCCCACAAAAGGGCCACATAGAAACAGACAACTGGTGCCACAGCCATGTCAGCAAGCTAATCGCAGAAAAGTGTATAGTCAACCCCTGTGGATATACAGTAAGTGCCCACCAATTACCACATAGGTGTTAACCCATTAAGTACTTAAGATGTAATAAGAGACCTGGGGACACAAGTTGATAGATATCTTGCATTGGACAAGCATGTGGCTGTAGTGGTTACAGAAACATACCATATACCCACCTAATCATGAAGGTAGTCAGATCTAGATCAGGGGAGGTCATTGTGGCTCTGCAGTCATCCTTCTTCAGCCTCACAATTGAGTACAATGGCCCCTGTGGGATGTACCTCAGCAGACACCTCCATCAACTGGAAAGACCCCAAAAGTACCTCACCAGGAGTATCAAAGAGCTTGAACAGATGCCATGTGTTGCCTGATTAAACAAACTGCAGCTCCACACAGTGCCATACTGCCCGCCCAGAGGCAAGCTGTGCCTGATGTACAAAGCCATGTCCAAGCTGGAATCAATGAACGTGCTACACCTTGTTACAATCTGAATGGCAGTGAGATATGCACATGAGAGACCTGAACCCCAGCACTGACATACATAGGACATGCTGTACTGCATGATCCATAACACAGAAGCCATCCCCACTCTTGAGTAAACTCCCAGTACAGGTTAGCCAGAGAGTCACTCATCGACTCTCCTCAAGAGGAATCTTGATGAGTGGATGGGAGATGATAGGTTTAACCTGGGTGTCACTGTTATGTCACGGGTAGACAGAGGCACAGTATACTAACCATGACATATGTCATGGCAAACTCCAGTTACAATGTGTGTCGAAGGACAAACACACTCTCTGACTAGCATTAGAAATGGCCTAGGGCACATCGCTAGTGTTTGCCAATGTCCACCTATGTTGTGGAATACACTACCAATGTTGGACAAGCCTGGTTTAAGTAGTCCATATCTGAACATAATGCAACATGGTCATATGTGCACAACTGGCCCCTAACCAGTCTGTTGTGCTCAATATGAAAATTTAAAGCAGTGATAGGACTAAAGCCCAGGATACTGTCCACCACAGTGAAAGTACTGAACCAGTACACTATACGGTACTACAGTGTTTGGTCAGTATGAAAGGATGTTGACAACTGTATGCAAAGTATCCATGCAAACCCTGCAGGCACAGTATAATCCCTGTTGTGTTCAGACACAAAGCAGTTGGCCAGTAAGTACACAACATGACACCCAACACACAACCATAAACGTGAGATATTGTTGAAGTTCACACTCATCCACAAATGTGGTGGACTGCAGAGTTCAACATATGGAAAGCTCACACTGGGCATGCTCGCACACTTTGATAAATGAGACATATGTCAGACAACATGCCATGGAAAGCCTGAACTGGGCATGCTCACACACTTAGGCCATATCTCAATTTAGCAGTTGGCCACACATATCTGGTATTTGTATGTGTTATTCCAGGAACCAACCACATTACAGCAATCTGCCCAGTGCACACAGTTAAATGACTACAGAGACAGAAGTGATATAGTGGATCCCTCTCATATTCAAACATCTTCCACATATACACAAGTTGTTCATAGAAACAGGGAATGCTATGGCAATAAAGACCTGCAAACAGTCTATCAGCAACAAATATTGTGCATCTGACAATTAAACATATGGGTGTAGAGGTCAATACTAGGCTGTTTGCCCTAGGGAATGAAAGCTTAGCCAGAGTGTGCTTGGCATCTGCCTCCACAGTACAGTAGGCTACTGTGCCCACTGTAAAGTAGGTCACATAAGGCACCGTTTGAGGCTAGTGTGCTGTGCCTCCATCAAGCAGCGACACAGTGGAGATCCCAGGGGTTGAATTTGCTATGCCACATCCATGTGGCTGGTGTTTGCTGGAAGAGGGTTGGTGAGGACCTCTAACAGTAAGTGGGCATCAATAACAGACTGAGGGGAGCCTTATCTGCAGTGTCTGCACAATTTCACTGTCAACACTTTGTCGTGATGATTATGAGGGATTGAAGTGTCGTGCCAGTACTGTTCAGAGATGTCCTCCTCTGTGGGCTACTGCTCTGCAATGTATTAGCTCACTCCGTCTGTTGGACAGCTCATATATGGCTGGTGTACACCTGACAGGTGTCCTGTTGTGGAGGAGTCATGGGTATATTTGGGATAGCATGATCAATGCAAACCTTCCACATGCTCATAGAATGCAATTGTCAAGGATTATGCAGAGTGGCCTGTATACTCCCCCAGCATGGGTCCTTTGAAGTCTTCCACCCCAGTCTTCACAAGTGCAAAGTCTGCTTTTGATAAATACACTTTGTTTTCAGTGACAACCTTGCCTGGGGTTGGGGATGGGATATGGATATCCAGGGAAAGGTGGGTATGGTCAGATATCAACAATGGTGGTCTACCTCTGGTGTGGAACAGTGAGTATCCATGTTGCAGATGGTCAGGTGCAATATGTATTCCCCCTTGTGGCTGTGGTGAGTGGTCCTGCCATACCACATGGACTCACAAATTGTAGTGGCTGTAGGGTAATGTTGTAGAGGCCTGAGTAGTTCCCACACACAATATACCTGTATCTGACGTTAACAACTGGAATGGTGTATGTGAACACCTTCATATCTTGGCACTGTTCCCAGGGAAGCAAAGTGTGTGTCCTGGATGTGGGAGGGGTGGTCTAAACTGGTTGTGTTGTGTGTTACAGGTCCTGTGGTCACGAAGCATGGTATAAAACATAACCTGCCAGTGCTGATATGCATATCTGACCCTGAAGTAGGTGGCTGCAAATGCATATATATGCTATCCCCCACCTGACAGGTAGTAATAGATATACATACCTCTGTACAAATAATGATGTCAGCACCCTATAATTACTGCAGGTGCAGAGCAGATGCACAGTAATTCGGATAGTGTGCTCTGCTAATGCGTCTCCCTCAAGTGTCATAATATAGTTAGGTAGGGGTTTGAATCCTGCAAATGCTCCGTGTGTGGGTGAGCGGGGTTGGTGTGTTGCAATTCTGTGTGAGAGAAATGTCCCTTTTGGCAACTAGGAGAACACACTACAGGATGCACATTCCCCTTTCTAAACACTGATGATGTCAGCACCCTATAAGTACAGCCAGAGAAGGGAAACCTCCCAGTAATATGAATACCGCGCTCTGCTAATGCGTCCGTCTTGAGTGTCATAACATAGTTAGGTAGGGGTTTGAATCCTGCAAATGCTCAGTGTGTTTGTTTGGGTGAGGGGGGTTAGTGTGTGTGCAATTCTGTGTGAGAGAAATGTCCCTTTTGGCAACTAGGAGAACACACTACAGGATGCACATTCCTCTTTCTAAACACTGATGATGTTAGCACCCTATAAGTACAGCCGGAGAAGAGAAATCTCCCAGTAATGCGAATAGCGCACTCTACTAATGCATCCATCTCGAGTGTCATAACATAGTTAAGTAGGGGTTTGAATCCTGCAAATGCTCAGTGTGTGTGGAGGGGGGTTAGTGTGTGTGCAATTCTGTATGAAAGAAATGTCCCTTTTGGTAACTAGGAGAACACACTACATGATGCACATTCCTCTTTCTAAACACTGATGATGTCAGCACCCTATAAGTACAGCCGGAGAAGAGAAACCTCCCAATAATGCAAATAGCGTGCTCGGCTACTGCATCTTGTACTAGTGTCATAACGTAGTTAGGTAGGGGTTTGAATCCTGCAAGTGTGTGTGTGTGGGGGGGTGGAAGTAGGGTGTGTGCAATTACATGTGTGAGAGAACTGACCCTTTTGGCAACCAGTACAACACACCAGCTGCTGCATATTCCAATCTCTAAACAGAGATGATGTCAGCACCCTACAAGTACAGCAGAAGAGGGCAAATCTCCCAGTAATGCAAATAGCACACTCTGCTACTGCATCTCTCACTACTGTCATAGCACAGCTAGTGATATCTTTGAATTCCACAAATGTCACATGTGTTTTTGTCACACAGCATGCCCATGTGTGTGCGTTGTTGTTCACAATAATGCATGACATCGATTAAACCAGTAATGGGAATGCATACATATGATGTATGTGTGTGCCAAATACACATATATACCTGTGACCTTCAATAGTTCCCATGTCTGACGCCTGCCACATGTGAATACATGGTATTTGCACTGGGTAACATTATGACTGTGGTTTTCTGTGCGGGTGCTGCATGTGGTATGTGTATATACAGTGTGAGTTGTATATGGTATCATCCTAGCAGCGGGGAATACACATCTGGTCTGGGGCATATAGTCTACATGTTGTTGATGAACAGGTGCTGAATGTTTTCAGCTGTTGTGGGAGTGGTAACAAGCAATGCAGTGACTACATGCTAGGAACCTTTCGGCTAGGGTGTTGTAGCTACAGTAATTCATCAGCATTCAGTAATACTTCAGCATTCTTGGTGAGGGTATGATGCCAACCAAGGTCAGGGTCATACCAGCCTGTGCCACATGCTCAGAGAGCCCTTCTATGTTCCCTATCATGTAGTCCAGGGAGGTACATCACAGGTCAGCCATAGTGGCATGGACAATGACTGAGTCATATGTGTCCATGCCTCTGACTGACCTGTATGCTTGTGTTATGTGGTGGACCATAGTGCCCCACGGGCATATCACTGTGGCCTTCACCTTTTCCAGTCTGGTGAGCGGGACCTCACTGTAGCAGACAATAAAGGTACCTAACACAACTGTAGCAGGTGTGTTGTCTAGCCATACAGGCTGTGACTGTTTGGCACACAGGATTTGTGTGCTATGTGTTGCACGTGCTGTGTTCCGGCTTAACGTATGCCTGTGTGCCAGCTGCAGAGGTGTCTGCTGCTCAGGCAGGATGCTATTCTGAGGCTCCAAGAATGCCCCAGTGTGTTCATGTGCTTGGATTGCTGTCAGTGTAGGTCTACATCTGACTGGCATTGTAGTCACTGTAGTATTTCATGCCACCTGACAGGTTATGCCAGTACTGGGTTCTGAGTGCTTAGTCCCCAGTTTGGCTATGTGGTTGCATCTCACACATGTGTTGTACATTCATGGGTAGGGGAGAGGGTTGACTGTGTACATGTGGCAGCTGTGACATTGCCACATGACTCACATATTCCACAACTGTACTATAGAGGTGACTGACAAGTGACCTTTGCACATGCTACCATAGTATTGTGATTGCCATGGTGATTAACAGCACATAGAGCCAATGGGGAACAAGGTACAGAAGGTGAGTATGTGAGGGTGTAGTGCCTGTGATTAGTTAGCGCTGGCATATATGACTGCTCACGTGATCAAATGCCAGGTAAGTCATATGCAATGTGTCACAGGCAACGTACATGTGAACAGGACAAACAGTGACGTTCTGTCAAGTGAGACATGGACATACATATAGTAAGCTATGCAGATGTCACTAGGAATCCACAGAAGCTCTGTAAATCTGCATTGCAGGTGGAATCAGTGCTCCAGGGTAACTGCAAGCAAACATGCATGCAAACAAAGCTACAGTAAGCAGGGCTGCATGTAGTCCATTGTACAACAAACAAGCTATACCACTTCCAGTAGGTAACAGTGCAAATATGCAGGCACTATACACATGTACATGGAAATACACAGGTCAGATGGCCAGGGTCCAGTCTCAGTGCACACAAGTGTACAGACCATGTACTGTCAGGATGTACAATAACTGGATGGAAACCCAGGTGCTCATACCTGCACTAATACACATGTCAAATAACAGACACTGAGCCTTCACTCAGTGGTTCCATACTTAGTAGGATGTATGCTACCTGTCCTGCCACCACAGTATCCCTGACATTTATGGGGACTCTCCCTCCTGTGAAAGTTAGTTTTGTATGTTGGGGCTGTCTAGCATGGTATGAGGTGTGAGCTTGCAGTGCTAAGGTGCTCCTGTGTGTCCTGCACCAGTCGTGTAGTACTGCACACATATCAACATCCTCAAACATCCGCATTGCAGAGTCCAGAGTGGGCAACATGCCACTTTCAGTTTACATGTCCATCATTGCATATCAATACTTTCATTACCTTATCCCCTGTGCTACCTATGTATGTGGCCTTCTGTTGACATCCTTACCACCAGTATGCAAACATGTGCAGATAATACACTATGGTACTTACCATGGGTGTAGAAAACAGTACAAGGCAATCATACCCTTACTGCATCAGGCATGCTGGGATATACCCACAATTATATCAGCACACTGTACTGTTACTAACATGATACTATTACTACACGTCTATGTAGTCACCACATGCATCAGCAACATGTTAACCTCTACCTGCACTGATGTAACAGATTGCAGGAGGTGGCACAGTTTCATCATATGCACAGGATGTGAACTTGGTATGCCTGAGTCTGCCACTGATATCACCAATTGACATGTATGTGTATGTGTGTTGGTGAGGGACAGCAGTACAAGGTGGGGCAATGTTGATGCAGTGTGTGCGTGTATGCGGTAGCCCTAGGTGTTGTCAATTCGCATGTGTGTATGGATGCACACAGTTCCAGCTCATGGCTGCCATATACCAGTGTTTGTGGACAGCCACAGACTGTACCTGCCAGGTCATACAGATCAGTGTCTCTGGCCACGGACCCGGTACCTGTGCCTTGCAGGGGTGCTACGGACCATATCCGGTACTAATCCAGACTGGGTACTGTCATCAGAAGCAGGTGTTTGTTGACTGGAAACAGATACCTGTTGGGCCTGTCCAGAGCCACGTGCACGTGGTCTCCTGGGGCGGTCTGATGACAGCACAGACCCAGCATTGCTGGGGCTGCTTCTGGCACTATGGGGGTGGCCGCAGCCCTGTTGTCGTCCACAACGACTGCCAGCTGATGCTGTTGCTGGCATACGCCCACGTCGACGCCTCAACCATCCACCATTGCCCTGGCTCATGGACATGTAGTTGTGGAACTGATTTAATATGTCCCCACAACGTCTGTCTATGACATTGATGAAATTACGTCTGGCAGCCGCAATGTCACGCATACTGTCACTCATGGCTGTGCGACATGCTGTCAGCTCCTTCAGACCCTGTCTGGTGTACCGTTCCATACATGACTGTGCCTGCATGACAGCCCGAAACATAGCTGAGGTTGTAAGACCTCTGTGGGCACGTCTGACAGGGGCAGTATGCCCACGGATGCTCCCACGAGAACCCCTGGACATCTGTCTGTGTGGTACCATCTCAGGGCCATGCCCATGGCTGCTGTGTGGGGAAGCATGTGCCACAGATACCACATTACCCTGGTCAATGCCAACTGTATCCTGTCCATCACCTAGGGACATTGGTAACAAAGGATGTATTGGCAGGATGACTGTGCACATTGATGGGGTTGACAGCTGTGTACTGTCAACTGGCTGACCAATGACAGACCCTGGCACACCTTCCTGTGCCATTACACAGATATCATCATTATCACTACCCGTGGCACCTGATTCAGGATCCCTGCTGCATGACACCAGAGCAGCACCAGAACCTGTGGGAGGGAAACAGGAAACACAGTTTACAATGTGTACACAATGTTACCAGTGATGCACACATGCACACGTGCACATATGCACACATGCACACGTGCACACGTGCACAGGTGCACAGGTACACACATGCACACATGCGCACACACACACACAGGTGCACACATGCACACAGTTGCACACTTGCACCCTTGCACACTACTCAGTATGCGAGATATCAACACACAGACACAGACACACCTGCATGCATACACAGAGCACTACTGATTGAGCCTAATATTACTATTACTATCAAGACTATTACAGGTATTGTTAATACACACTCACCAGCATGGATAGGCTGCATTGCTGTTACACCGGAGGGACCTGCAGAAGTGAGGAAATTAATGTCAGTGGACACAACTGTGCCATCGTCACTGAGTATGATACAGGTCAGTAGTACAACCGCTGCCTTTCACAGGTCAGCTGCTGATATTGAGAATATCACACTTGCACATTAAATACTATGATGACAGCTACAAACCAAGGACACACCTCACACATGCATTAACTACCAGTGTACACAACAGTCAACTATACATATGGCATATTACCTGCACGCTCGTAGTCATGGTGCTGTGTGGCTCCAGCCTCCATCATAATGCAGGTCTGCTGCTGTTGTTGTTGTTGGTGGGCTGGAGCCACAACACTTAGGAGTAGTCCCTCCAGTCTGGTGAGTGGGGGATGTGTAGCCACCCCACCACCTGTGGCAACCTGTTGCCTGTGGTTATCCGACGCACGCTGACGGACATTTCTGATTAAATCACTGCAGTGATGTCGTACCTGCTCATATGTCCTATTATGCGTGCCTATGTCATTTACCCGACGGACCAGGTCTTGCCACAGTGCAGCCCTCTCCTGCTGATTCTGGCTGGTGCGGGAAAAGAGTATTGCAAAATCCCGCACCAGGCTCTGGTGTATTTCCTCATCCTCGGCTGCAGAGTATGCCGGATTGCGCTGGTGAGCCATGGTCCTGCAAAAGAAAATAAAATGATATCAGCAAAATATGTCAGCAGAATTTGGCACACATACTACACATGCTGCTCGACTGTTGTGATACAACATATCTCCCATATATAGCATCTGTCTGTCTATTGGTGGATACACATGTAAATGGCCAGGTATCAGTGCTTAGCCAACAACTGTGCAACAGTATCTGGCACACTCCATACGACATACTACCAAACCCCAGCAGTCAGCACACTGATTCAGGTCCAAAGCACCTCCTCACTCTGGGGGTTTGTATTGAGGTACTGTATGGGGAACATCATCAACTACTGTGATCTGACCACAAACTAATTGCCCTGGATATACACATCCCACCTCCACCACCAGCACAAACGACTACAGTGAATAACATTTCAAACGCAAACTTTACACTTCTTAAGACTGAGATGGTATCCTTTAAGCCCACTGGGCCAGTGGAAGCCACAACCCACAATGCTGACTCCTTCACAAATGATTTCTACGGACATCTCCGAGAATGCATGGATCATGCAATCCCATATAAGACCAAGACACTCTCCACAAAGGGTAAGCATCCTGTCTGGTGGACCCCAGCCATAAACAGATTGTATAACAAAAGATGGAAGCTACTGCAAGACAGAGCATAATTCCATAAAGGGAAGGCATGTCTGATCAGCACTAGTAAAGAGCTATGTTCTCTCATACAAACATCCATGGGTAACTTTGAGAGGGAAATCACCGGGGGCACTACAGATAACCACAAGGCCTTCTTCAGTTATGTTGGAAACCTAGTCAGAAACCCTCCAATATGCTCATAGTTAGTACACAACAAGAAATAATTCACTGAACCCACAGATATTGGCAACATTGTGGCAGACAGGTTCAGTGCAATTTTCCCCCCTCCCTCTCCCCCAAATGAAGACATACTTATCCCAGCTGAATGTAATCTCCCTGTCATCACAGATGTCCAGGTGAGAGCCGCCCTCAGAAAAGCAAAAAACACAGCATCAGTGGGACCTGATGGTATCCCCGGTTGCATGCTACATGAACTCCAAGAAGAGCTAAACCCACATATAGAAGTGCTATGTAACACTAGCCTGACTACAGGATATGTACCTGTACACTGGCATACAGCAGCAGTGGTTCCAATCCACAAAGGAGGCACATCTACATACCAACACAATACAATACAATACAATACAATACAATACAATACAATATAATATGCTATTGCCCCTGGGACTACAGCAGCATACTGTTCTGCTACCCTGACCCTTGTGACACATGTGATGTGATGGTACCTGCTCCTGTCAAACAGTTACACAGGGTAACTCATATGGCATATTACCTATCTGACTAACATTCAGCAGGGGTATGTGTGACATGTACTCATGGGGAGTCTTGCTTCTTAACGCTGTGTAGTTTATTGCAGGGTATGTCTTATCTGTGGGTAGGAACCTGTACCTCCGCCATGTGCTCTCTACTGTGGTGTCAAGGACGACACACAGCGGTCATTTAGGTTGTGGATGGTGTGAGGTGTTACTATGGTTGTTGGACATCTGTCATGGGTGTGACTTAAGTATGTAAATCCAGGAGTGGTAACCTCTATGTGGGTAGTATGTGTGCACTCTGTGGTGTTGTCAGTCACTGTGCATTGGGAATGTGTTTGACTGCATTGTCACAGTGTCGTACATGTCACTGTGTCCTTCTCCATATCTGTAGCTGTCATGTGAGGTACATACCGTGGCAGACATTGTGTGATGTGGAGGGGTACAATGAACTACATGTCCATAGCTGACACACCATGTCTGCTGACACATACCATGTACAGGTATTCCAGGAATAGTGTGCCACTGTGACTATCATTGGGGGGCCTATTGTACACGTTTATGACCCTGTTCACCCCTGACACATGCAGTGGTGGGCGGCCTATCAAATATCTGGTGGTTACTGGTGTAGGTGATTTGAAATGAGGTATGGTACTCCAGTTTCGACACTAGTGTTCACTCCATGCCTTTGTCACCAGGCACCTGTTGCAATACATCTGTACACATGTGCCACACTCAGAATATCTCTCTCTCTCTCTCTCTCTATATATATATATATATATATACATATATATCTATATGTATATATATATATATATATATATATATATATATATATATATATATATATATATATATATCTGTATACATATACACATATATATATCGATGTACATATATTGCTATAGATATGGAGAGGCGGGTGTGACAGAGAGGGGGTGAGAGTGACAGAGGGGTGGGACAGGGGGAGTGTGAGATAGTCATATACAGTCATATCTGTAGATAGTCAGATCTGTCTGTCTATGTATATGTATCTACATATATCTATATCTGTATATGTGTATTACATATATATGTTTGTACATATTCTATCTATCTACATCTGTCTATGAATTCCTACATCCCTCTCTATCTATGTATACATATATGCATATTATACATATATATATATATATATATATATATATATATATATATACACGTACATACATTTATTGACATACATATGTATCCATATGATAGATAGGTATATCAACATGTTTGTTTACAAAACTGTATCCACACACTAACATACTGCTAAACATACATAACTGTGAAACCTACATTGTACATTGCACTACAACCTACATTCAACCTACACTGATATGTGCACATAGATGCCCTCACATACATATGTATGTACAGCCTTCACTGATAGTTGCTGTATGTCCCCTGCCCTATGCACATCTTCATATACATATAGATACAGACCAATGACACATATGGAGGGTTCACAGTATGTAGACTTTTAAAGTATTACTTTACATTACCTGTGTTTGTCACAGCTGATTGTGTTGCCTTTTGGATCGGTGTCCTGCTGCTGCTCCAGTTGACAGATGACAGCTTTCTAGTAGGTTTTGTTAATAAGTGTTTTTGTTTGTGTATTGTTTTTTTTTTTCTCTCTCTCTCTCTCTTCCTACCTCCAGGGGGTGCAATGAAAGTATTGCATGTGTGGAATGGGAGTACAGCATGCTTTTGTAGGTATCTGCATATGTCCATGTGATGGCCTCTGCACCAATTGTTAGCCAGCATTTGCTAATTGCATGCAGCCAGTTGTGTACTGATTGCAGTTCTCACTGTGATTTCAGGACAGTGCTATAAAAAGGTATGTGAGATAGGCATAGCCCTTTCAGATTTTAAGGGCAAGGACCATGCTGGTATGCTGTGGACACTGTTCTGTGAGTGTAGAGGTTAGTATCTCTCTCATATTTCCGGCTGTGTTGTAGATTAACATTTCTCCATTCATTTCTCCAGTTTCCTGTCCTAAGTGTGTATGTACACTGACAGCTAAGACTACTACTTAAGTAGTAAAACCTCAGCTTTGGCCGGCTAAGAACTAGCTGTATTCAACTGGACGTATAAGAGAATTTAAGTACCTTTATCTAAACTTTTTTTTTCAAAAAATACAGTATTTAAATTGATTTTAACTGTGTTGCAGGAATATTAACTGAACTGGAAGTTAGTCAGTGTTTGCTGAATTTTGTTATTTGCTAGTAATTACAGGTGTGGGGGTAGCCACATTCTTTGATTTCCTGTACTTGCCTATTTAAGTGGTACAGTGTGAAATATTTTCTGCTTAAAAACTTCAGCTTTGGCCAGCTAAGAACTAACTGTATTCAACTGGACGTATAAGAGAATTTAAGTACCTTTATCTGCACCTTTTTTTCAAAAAATACAGTATTTAAATTGATTTTAACTGTGTTGCAGGAATATTAACTGAACTGGAAGTTAGTCAGTGTTTGCTGAATTTTGTTATTTGCTAGTAATTACATGTGTGGGGGTAGCCACATTCTTTGATTTCCTGTCCTTGTCTATTTAAGTGGTACAGTGTGAAATATTTTCTACTTAAAAACCTCAGCTTTGGCCGGCTAAGAACTAGCTGTGTTCAAGTGGATGTATAAGAGAATTTAAGTACCTTTATCTGCACTTTTTTTTTAAAAAAATACAGTATTTAAATCTTAATCTTAGTGGCCTTGAAACTGCCCGCCCCTCTTGCAAATTTGTGTTTGGATACTCCTTCTGGGCCCATCTCATTTGCTCACTCAACTGAGTACAGTGAGATCATATTCTGATTTCAGGCACTCCTACTATGTACAAAGAGAGCATTTGGGAAACAGACAAAAAAAAATTAAGCTTATTTCCTGCCTTTCCTGTTAAGTGGTATAGACTATTTGTAGGCTTCTGAGCCCCCAAGCTCTTCTGTGTTGGAGGGAAGCCTTCTAGCTTAGTTTTTTTTCTTATAACTAGCCAGTTTTCTAGTTTCAGCACTCAAATCTGTTTCTTTGATATCAGCACTTGTTCAGAAAAAAAAAATTCATCTGCTTTTACTGTACTTGTGTTTCTACCTACTTTATTTTACGTTTGCATCATCTTAAAAGTACTCAATTGTATTTATTACTGCTTGGTGTAACTCATTCTAAGCCTTTTGGTTTAAACACTTGGGCTTCAGACCAGTTGTTTTGCACTGAGAGGGTTTGTGGTCTGCACTGTAGTGGCAGAACAGGTAGCTTACATCCTTCTAGGTTGGGAACTGCTGATTGAGGGCTCAGTGTCTGTTATTCTAAAAGTGTATTAATTCTGGTTTAAGCACTTGGGCTTTCAGGCCAGTTATTTTACATTAAGAGGGTTTGTGGTCTGCACTCTTGTGGGAGGAGAGGCTGGACTCTGCCCTTCTGAGCTGGGAATTTCTGGTTAAAGGCTTATAGTGCATGCACATCTGAACTGCTTCTTACTGAAGTTGGTGCACCTTGTTTGCTGTGGCATAAACTGGATTCGGGCCTGCTGGATCTAGCTTTGTTTGTGTAACTTGAGCACTAATCCAGGCATTCTCTAAAGTATTCAATGTTATTTATTACTGCTTGGTAGTAACTTGATTAAAGTGTAGCTATCATTCTAAGTCTTTTGGATTAAGCACTTGGGCTTCAGACCAGTTGTTTTACATTAGGAAGGTTTGTGGCGTGCACTGTGGTGGCAGGACAGGTAGCTTTCATCATTCTAAGTTGGGAACTGCTGATTGAGAGCCCAGTGTCTGTTATTCTTAAAGTGTATTAGTTCTGGTTTAAGCACTTGGGCTTCAGGCCAGTTATTTTACATTAAGAAGGTTCGTGGTTTGCACTCTTGTGGGAGAAGAGGCTGGACTCTGTACTTCTGAGCTGGGAATGTCTGGTTAAAGGTTTATAGTGCCTGCATATTTGAACTGTATCTTACTGAAATTGGTACACCTTGTTTGCTGTAGCATAGACTAGATCCAGGCCTGCTGAATCTAGCTTTGTTTATATGCTTGTTGTTTGTTTGCTTGTTATTTCCCTGGAACGCTAATTCCACCTAATACGCGGCTTCTCAGCGCTTCTGTGGATCACTAGTGATATCTGCATTGCTTACTGTACTTATTTCCTTGTTTCACTTGAAAGAAGTTACTGTTTGTCATTTTTGCATTTAAGTTACCTGTAACACAATGCACTTAAGTTACCTGGCACTTGCTCACTAAAGCAATTATATAAGTCAGCACTAAAAATTAAAAGCACTACACCCTCACTCCCCACTGGTCCTTGTTTTCAATTATAAAGGAATTCCCAATATTATTCTAGCATGTCCAAAGGTCAGTTGTCAATCTCCTCTCTGGTCCAGCTGGTGAATCTGGGAATCTTGAGGCAATGTTACAACTGCCTCATGTACACAGACAACCCTCTCCTCCTCCCAACAAATTCCAACACATGAGAGATGCAACCATATAGCCAAACTGGAGGCTAAGCTCTCTCAACTCAGTACTGGCATAACCAGTCAGGAGGAGAAGGAAACTACACTCACTACAATTCCAGTCTCACATAGACCTACCATGTCAGCAAACCAAACACATAATCACACAAATACATACTCAGAGGCTCTAAATAAAGATCTGCCTAAGCAGCAGAGACCTCCAAAGCAGACACCCAAGCAACCGTTACCTCAAAACAAAACATGTGCAACACATATCTCACAAAGCCAGTGTGCCGAACAGTCACAGCCCTTAAGGCTAAACAACACAACTGATACACTTGTAATAGGTGACTCTATCATCAGGCACACTGACGTCCCGCTCATCAGGCTGAACAAGGAGAGGGTCATGGTGAGCAGCCTGTCGGGCGCTAGGATCCGCCACATAACACAAGCACTCAGGTCACTCCAAGGCAAGTACAAATATGACTCAGTCATTGTCCATGCTGGTGTGAATGACCTGAGACGTACCTCCCTGGACTACATGAAAAGAGACATAGAGGAGCTCTCTGAGCATGTAGCCCAGGCCGGAATGACCCTGACCTTGAGTAGCATCTTACCCTCACCAAGAATGATGCCACAATATGAAGACAAGATGATCAATTTTAACAATTGGCTTAAGTACTGGTGTCATTCAAAGGGGATCCAATGCCTGTCAGCTTGGGATGATATGCTCGACAAGCCACGATGCTTCGCTAGGGATGGCTTGCACCTGTCACCCCTGGGCTTTCAGATACTGGCAAAGGCTCTTGCTACCCCCATAGTGCCTTTTTTAGGCAAGGCTCAAAAGACAAACCCACCTCCATAGGTATCACAAGGGATAAAAAACTAAGAGTAATGCTACTCAACGCCAGAAGTCTAAACCTCAAGATGCATACACTCAAAACTCTCCTTAGCATGGAGAACATCGATATCTGTGCAGTAACAGAAACCTGGTTCAGGGCTCCCAAGAGCACCCCGGCACTACCAGGTTATACCTCATACCATGCTTTTCGGCCCCAAAACTTGGACCAAACCACAAAAGGAGGGGGAGTATCGATATTCATCAAAGATACCCACACCTCCAGGTTGGTGGCAAAGCACGAAGCATCAGAGACTATCCATGTGCAACTATCAGTGGGTAAAACTGCCTTCCAGTTTATAGCCTGCTACAGACCACCCTCCCAAACCCAGGAACCCCACTCGGCCTTCCTGAGAACACTGGAAAATATGAAGGTCTCTCCAAACACCATTATATTGGGCGACTTCAACTACCCAAACATAGACTGGGAGCATTACTCTAGCTCCAACACCCTAGCCCAAAGGTTCCTAGAATTTATAAACTCAAATGCTATGGAACAACTTGTTACCACTCCCACAAGAGGGGAAAACATACTGGACCTGATCATCACCAACATGGGGACTCTATGCTCCAGACCAGAAGTGTATCCCTCACTGGTAAGATCAGACCATAAACTAATCTCACTGGATATTCACATCCCGACCCCACAACCTGCCCAGAAAACCACAGTGAAAAACTTCTCTAAAGCAAATTTCACACTCCTCAAAACTGAGGTGGAATCCTTCAAAGCGCCCGGGCCTGTGGAAAATACTGCCCAGACCGCAGAATCCTTTATAAACGCATTCTATGAACACCTTCAGGAATGCATGGATCATGCGATCCCAAATAAAACCAAGACCCAGTCCTCCAAAGGCAGACGTCCTGTCTGGTGGACCCCAGCCATAAACAAACTATACAATAGAAGGAGGAAGCTACTAAATGATAGAGCAAAATCCCAAAAAGGGAAGGCATCACTGATCAGTATTAGCAAAAAACTACGGGCACTCATAAAATTGTCTAAGGCCAGCTTTGAGAGAAAAATTGCACAGGACACTAAGGATAATCACAAGGCTTTCTTTAGTTATGTTAGGAATCTGGGTGGTAATTCCCAGATATGCTCAGAATTAGTCCAAAATGACAAAAAATACACCGAACCCACAGACATTGCCAACATCTTAGCTTACAGGTTCAGCGCAAACTCCCCCTCCCACCAAAGGGCAAATATCTATCCCAGCAGAGTGCTGCCCCCCTGACATCTCAGATGCTCAGGTAAGAGCCGCCCTCTCCAAAGCAAAAAACACAGCATCAATGGGACCAGACGATGACCTGGGCTGTGTCCTACATGAACTCCAAGAAGAGCTAAACCCAAACATAAAACTACTGTTCAATCTCAGCCTTACTACAGGATATGTGCCCAAAGAGTGGCGTACAGCAACAGTGGTCCCTCTCCATAAAGGTGGTGCCTCAACGGATCCTGGAAACTATCGCCCCATAAGCCTGACTAGCTTGGTCTGCAAAGCTATGGAAAGGATCATCATGGACCTCATAAATAAAGATATTGGGGACCTACAGACACTGGATCCTACCCAGTTCGGCTTTGTTAAGGGCAGATCCTGCCTCTTATACCTGGTTGATTTCTTTGAAACAGTCACCAAGGCCATTGACAAGGGGAAGGTGGTCCACACAGCCTACCTGGACCTCACAAAAGCCTTCGATACAATACCCCACTCGGGCATTACAGATTAGCTCACCAGCTTAAATATAAACCCCTATGTCACTAGATGGATTGCAAACTGGCTCAAGGACAGAACCCACATGGTTAGAATTGCTGGAGCCATGTCAGACTCCAAACCAGTTACAAGTGGTGTCCCACAAGGCTCAGTCCTGGGACCTCTCTTGTTCGGTATATATTTCTCAGAGGTACAGGCCAACACAGAAGGACTGTGGCTGACCAAGTTCGCAGATGACTGCAAACTGGGTGCTATAATCAACTCTCCAGCCGACACAAGCATCCTCCAAAAGGGCCTCATAGAAACAGACAACTAGTGCAAGAGCCATGGCCTCAAGCTAAATGTCAAAAAGTGTATAGTCATCCCCTTTGGCAAAAACAAAGTGCCCACAAATTTCCACATAGGTGGTAATCCATTAAGTATAGAAGAAGTAATTAGGGACCTGGGGACCCAAGTTGATAGCAATCTCTCATTTGACAACCACATGGCCAAAGTGGTTAGAAAAACATTTTATATAGCCCACCTAATCATGAAGGGATTCACATCTAGATCAGGGGAGGTCATCGTGCCTCTTTACTCATCCCTCATCAGGCCCATAATTGAGTATAATGCCCCTTTTGGGATGTACCTTACCAGACACCTGCAGCAACTGGAAAGACCCCAAAAGTACCTCACCAAGAGGATCAAAGGGCTCAAACAGATGCCATATGCTGCCCGGTTAAAGAAACTCCAGCTCTACTCAGTGGCATACCGCCTGTTCAGAGGCAATCTGTGCCTGACGTATAAAGCCATGTCCAACCCGGAATCAATGGAGATGCTGCACCTCAGAAAATCCAAATCCCATCGAGCTACGCGCTCGAGAGACTGGAACCTCAGCACTGAAATAAATAGGACATGCTGGAGGGACAGATTCATAACCCAGAGGCTCCCTTCACTCTGGAATAAAATCCCAGTCCAGGTTAGGCAGAGTCCTTCATTGACTCTCTTCAAGAGGAATCTTGATGAGTGGATGGGAGATCGTAGGTTTACCCCGGGTATCACTTCTGTGTCACTGTTAGACAGAGGCACAGTATACTAACCTTGAAAAAGGGCATAGCAAAATAAATTTAAAATGGGTGGTGAAAGCCAAACATTCTGGCTAGGCTTATAAATGCCCTAGGGCAGATAGCCTAGTATGAACCTATGAACCTATGAACTACTTCTGTTAATGTGGGTGTGTGTGCTTTCCTGTGGGACATGTGGTGTAACTGGTATATAGCAGTGGCTCTTGCACTTTGTTGCTATGGCTTCAATATTTGCCCTTTATATTCACTACTTGTATGCCTGCTAGGTGTCTTGACTGTTGTGTGTTGCTGTGGCTTTCCTATCTTCCATGTACATTCACACCTTGGAATGCTTGCTATATCTGATAGGGTGTTACTGCATGCAGTGTGGTCTGGCCATGGTGTGGTCCTTGACATCTATTAGGGTATTTCAGTATGCTGCTGAGCAGGCCCCAGAGACTCTCAGGTGCATCTTTTATCTGCCTCATGGAATGGTACATATCAGTGGGGTACACCCATTAAATTGTCTGGTATTCTGCAGTTGTGACTGTGGGTTAGCATGAGCATATGTATTACTACACTATTTCTGCTGTGCAAGTGGTGCATACTTTCAGTACTTCATAGTTACCATTGCATGTGTTGTAACACCTTTCTGCCTACTGTTTGTACATTTCACATGGAGTCTGTGGGGCATCCCTGTAACTCAGTCACTGTTGCTATGTCTAGGATCTTAACTATTCAAATATGGCAGTGTCATACCTCTCAAGTGTACAGATATTTGCAGGATGTCCACATTTTTGACTCATATTTTGGTCCATATCCCATAAAACAGCTTTTTCTGGCAAATAACTCAGGGCTCAAGTCAGACTATAGTGACAAACATTTCAGTTTCAGACTTCGTACCCTTCCAAAAATCCAAAATAATGCAAAACCTGTTACTCTCTCAACTGTCTAAATTTGTCGGAGCAATATTTGAAATATGTCCCTGTTTTTGGGCCTTTGCTCCACATTTTTTATTACTTAGTCCAGATGTCTTGCTGTAAGAGGTTGTGGGATATGGGCAGTGATTATCCTGCTGTGAGTATGTGTGTGGCTTGCCAGGTGCTACAGTGACATTATTACCTACTAGCTACCAACTAGCATGGCTGTTTCTGTTCACACACTACTATTATAGAAATCCACTACATTTGACAGTAAATATACATGGCATGCTTTGTGTACTACACATCCTATATTCCCTTTACATTCATTCCTACTATTGCATGATATAATTTATTGTAGCACAATGTTCTTATATAGCAGTCATGGCTTAGTGGTAAGTCATGCAGAATACTGTTTCCAAGGTCCTGGGTTTGGGACTGACAGTGGGATTTTATTTTGCTTTTGAGCAGACTACAGGCCTTGTCATTCAGAGTGACTAAGGCACTTTTAAGCAGTTGTAAGCGGGTTAGCGCTGGTTTGCGCGGAGCTCACGCATGCGCACTGGCGTTTAGCTCCGCTCACACAAGCGCACACCCGCGCTAATTTCTTTGAAAGAAATGAAAATGGGGAGACAGGAAAGTGGTGAAAAAGGGGTCACAAAGAGGGTAGGACAGTAGGGAAACAAGCTCGGGTTTTGCAGGAGGGATGTAGGTAAGGCCCATAGCTGCCCATTTCTTCATCAGCAACAGCTGTGCATATGTTTGTAATTTGGTGTGACATTTGAAACCTTCCACCCCTGAGAGAGGTGTAAGGACAACAATAATACTTGTTGTACAGCCAATTGTAATTGACAGTTTACATGTCCAGCAGACATGTGTGCAAAATGGGCAGCTATGTATGGGGCGTAATTTTTGTGGGTACAGAGTGCCCTTTTTTTTTTTTTTTTCAGGTGAGAGTGGTATGTCAGGTACAGGAAGTCGGTATACCTGGGGAGGTAGGTTGGGTAGGTTAACAGACAAGACAAACAAGACGCATACAGGGGCGGTCTATGACACATGGGGGGTTACACAATTGACGGGGATGGATGTTTGGATATCTCGAGCCCATGAGCCCACAGATGGCAACAGTGGAACTGAGATCCCCACCCATGGGCAGTTGCCACTGTGCCTTCACTGCCCAGGACAGGGCTGTGCTGGGGGCTGTATAGGTCGGGCAGCAGGCACGCCCATGAGTTGTGCCACCCATGCCTCAAGCTGGCGTAGGGGCCCAAGCACAGCGTGCCGGATCTCCCTACGCACCACAGTCCGGACACTACGGAGGGTGAGTGGATGTTCTCCTCCAGCCACGCTTGCAAAGGGGGAACGAGCCCCATCCCCTGCAGCGCTTCCACCCGCAGGTGGCACAGGGCCACCGGAGGAGGGTCCGGCCTTTGCACTACTGCCAGGTGCACTCGCCAGCTGAGGAGGGAGAGGTTGGTCCGCTGGAACCCGCCTTCCCTGTCGTCCTATGTTTTGCATTATGTTATGACAGTTTGGGTTAGTAAAGTACAATACCATTCACAATTAGTTGTAACAGCATGCATTAGTATTCCCATTAACCAAACACCCATATATTCAAGCCATTGAACAGCAAGCATAACACATGCATAATTTGAATAGCAATACACAATCCAACAACATGCAGGGTTGACTGATGGCAACAGGCCATCAGGTTTGGATGTATGAACAGGGCAGATGCATCAATGTAGATGCAAATATGTATGAACCAACAGGACAAATGTCCAGTGGTGTTAATTGTGATTGCACATACCAATTTCACGTGGAATGGATTATATGTGGTTATAGGGTAGGGTGAAGAAAATTTAATTAACAAATTCAAATACCAATACATATGCTGTACATTTCTACTAGCTGCAGATATATACACACTACAGTTCTTTCTACAGTTTCCTATGTGATAACTACTTCAGGTTGGTGATAGGAATGTTAATGCTACATCAATATACATTTCATTTTTATTCATACACATTCATATCTGGCTCTGTTCAGCTACATCATCCTGCTACATTTGCTTTATATAGCTATAGACATCTGTGGATGTTTGGTATTCCAGACAACCATACTATCTGCATACTGCAGACTGAGAGAAACATATCCAGATTTTGGGACACACATTCCAGCTGCAGTACTGTTTTCAACACATGTTACAGTTTGGTTCTGCCTGTCACATTCATTTCATTCTGTACTGACTGCAGTATACTTTATTCAGGAGTTATTACTACTTTATTGGTGGATTCATACCTCTTTCTCACACTCTCTCACTTGTTTTATTTTTACAATTCAGGATGGTACTTAATTCTAGGCTTTATTGACATGTTTTACCTGTAGTTATAGCAATCCTTTCCAACAGTCTCACTTATGTCATGTTTCAGTATTTCAACAGGGATATATTTCACACATGTGTTTTACTCAGCTTCTGCAGCTGTACTTTTCAGCCTGCTGCAGGTTATGTACTATTATATTACAGGTGGGACATCTTTATTTCAGACTTGTTTCATTTTTATGTTTATTACAGGCTGCATCACACTTTTGTAATCAAGCAATACTTGCAAACCCTCTTACACTGTTACTTGCACATTTTATTAATTAGTGACTACACTGCACTCTTTTGCTAACTGTCATATTTATATATTTATTTACAGTTACAGGGAGAGAATTACTGACCTGCCTGGTGGTGCAACCGCTCCAGCCTATTGCCAGAGGCTCGACGGTTCGCAGAACGGACACCTGCAGCTGTAATATAAATAAAGTAATATTGGAATACACATCCCCATAATATCAGCTAGGTTAATTTCTTACATAAATAATTACATGTAACTTACTCAGTAGTGGGGCGTTGGGCATTTGCCAGGCCTCCTGGATCCAACGGTTCAGTTGGTCCTGCTTCCGTCTCTTCAGGTCTGCATGGTGATGACAGACCTGCTCACCAGTCCTTGGTATCCCTGTGGCACTGGTGAGATCATGAGCCAACCGGTCCCACACCTCAGCCCTATATGCTCCCCACAGGACCTGGCCCTGCATGAGTTGGGCCTCATGATTGTGGACAAGGAGCCAAACCATATATTTGGACTCCTCAATGCCCCATCTCTGTGCTCGGAAGCAACTACCCTCACCTACACCTGACATCCTGGCTGCAAGTCGGTTCTACAATTGGTTATGCTGTGTATTCCCGCCTATGGGGCTTATATATGCCGTTTTTCCCGCACTTATCTGTGATTGGCCATTTTGGAATTGTATCAGCTTCACAAAACCTGCTTTGTCATGCTCCTCTTTCTATTCATTCCTATATATATGCTATTACTGCATTTCTAATTACAACTGTCATGGCTTAGTGGTTCTGTACTTTGACTATGGTGCATGGTATCCTGGGTTCAAACCTGGCCATTGCTTTTTATATTTTATGACTGTCTACACAGGCTAGGAGGTGTGTCTGTGTAAAGGCAGTTTTGATACAGCTTGCTCAACGTTGCCCATTGGTTAGCTTGTTGGCACGGTGCGCAGCTCCGCGCAAATGGGTTACGCTGGTTTATGCGTCGTTTGGCTGTCAGCACGCATATTATGCTCAGCTCAGCTACGGGCACACAGTTTCAGCGTGTTAAAATGATGCTCAACCCCGGGCACTCATTTTACACCTGTTAAAACACTGCTCACCTATGGGCATTCATTTTACACCTGTTAAAATTCTGCTCACCTACGGGCACTCATTTTACACCTGTTAAAACACTGCTCACCTACAGGCAGATATCTTCAACTTGTTAGACTGTAGCTCAGCTATGGGCACATCTCAAATTTTATTTTTATTTTTTTATCTCACATTTCTTTAAAATACATGGCCCATTTCCTTACATTTTACATAAAATATAATTTTATATATGTACATATATGTCAGGGACTTGTTTCGTGCTTATTTCACTAAAAATAAAAATTGATGTTGTGGGGGCTCGAACCATGACTGCCTCCTCTTCAGCCAACGTCTCTACCGCTACACTATTGCTTCTTGGCTTACTTTGCATATTTAGTTCTTATATGCTTTTCCACTGACTGCTAACTGTGGCTAAGCGACAGGCATGCCCGCGCAAACGAGCGCACTCACAGGCAAACATCTTTACAACTTATAAAAAAATATATAAGATGTTCATTTATACATTTTATGTTCATAGTCTGTGGGGGCATGTGTTGTGTTGTGTTTATTCACATTTACATGGACACTGTCATGGGGGTTTACTTTCGGGACTTTTACTCTTCTGGGGGCGTGTCCGTTTGCAGGGCTCGCCCTACGGACATGCCCCCTACTGTCTTACATGGACCGTGTTAGCCTTAGGTGTGATTCAGCATGCCCTCATGCATATGCATGACATGCTGACGTCACACCGTTTAACTGCAGCCTCCGTGTAAGCCTTGTAACTCTTACACGGAGGCTTCATGAATCCTGCCCTGTGTCTATAATTGATGACTTCAAATCTCTCAAGCACAAGCAAAAACACCAGAGTCAAATAAATAACTGACCATGACTTGAGTTGCTTTCTATTATGTAAAGCTGCTTGCACAGATAAGGTCTTGGTGTTTAGAAAGTCCTCACTGCTCAGTAGTGCAGTGATGATCTATGCTTTACTGAACAGGAATGATTTGCAGAACTGCATGTAAATGCGGTTGGCTGTAGGCATGACCTATGCAGTATAGGCTCTTGAGCTCCCTGGTACACTGCTCTCCAAAACTCCTTGCATAATAAGGCAATTTATAGATGTTTGTACTACACAGGATCAAAACAGTGTAAGAAACTTCTCTGTGTTGAAGATTTTCAGTCCATAGATTTCTAGTTAATCACTGTATATTAATCAGATCAGACAATAGTAGTAGAAGTAGCGAACGTAAACTCATCAAGTCAAAAAGTAATAATAACCAGAACGAAGGTTGGGATCTGCAAACAAACTAAAACCAAATCAAGGGCAGTCACGAAACTTTTCACCACCAGGAAGTCAGCCAAAGCTCTTTTATTACAAAACCAAGTGAACAAGGCTGATAGCCAACCACATAAACGTGTAAACGCCTTAATCCTCAAATAGCAGACAGTATGCGTTTTCGTCAAATTCTCGACTTCATCAGACAGAGTAATCTCCATGGTATCCCCGAAGTCTCAAAACAACCCACTAAAGTGTAGTGGGTCTAAAAACAAAGCAGTGTAAGAAACTTCTCTGTGTGGAAGATTTTCAGTCCATATATTTCTAGTTAATCACTGTATATTAATCAGATCAGACAATAGTAGTACAATTAGCGAATGTAAACTCGTCAAGTCAAAAAGTAATAATAGAAAATATATATAATTCTACAGCATTACTAAGTATTCAAAAGTAATCCAAGCAAGGCAGGCAGTCTGTTTCCAGTCAAAAATCATGGTCTGTGTACTTAATAAAGAATTTTCGACTGGAAACAGACTGCCTGCCTTGCTTGGATTACTTTTGAATACTTAGTAATGCTGTAGAATTATATATATTTTCTATTATTACTTTTTGACTTGACGAGTTTACGTTCGCTACTTCTACTACTATTGTCTGATCTGATTAATATACAGTGATTAACTAGAAATATATAGACTGAAAATCTTCCACACAGAGAAGTTTCTTACACTGTTTTGTTTTTAGACCCACTACACTTTAGTGGGTTGTTTTGAGACTTCGGGGATACCATGGAGATTACTTGTTTTTTACTACACAGGATCCATGCAAGGCAGAGCAAGAATAGTGTTAGCATGTGCAACTATAAGCTATACTGTACTTAAGCTTTCTAATGGAGAGAATTTGAGCAGGGTAAAGTGTACCCCTTCACGCTCATCTATGTGAGCACTACTATGCATTGATTTTGTTTGTGTGTGTGTGTGTGTGTGTTTATGTCTATGCACCTGCATGTGTGTATGTGTCTGTGCACATACGTGTGTACGTGTCTCTCTGGCTCCATGCCTGTATCTGAGCACATGTATGTTTGTATGTGTCTGTCTCTGTGTGTGCATATATGTGGTTGTCAGTGTGTGTATATTACATCCTCATTGTCCTAACATATACTAGGAACTGTCACTTCTCCAGTCAGTACTGTCCCCCTGAAAGTCATGGTAACAGAGCCCTACAATAAAGTACAGCAGTATGTTGCAGTCCTGTTCAACAGAATGCACAGAAGTATCTCAGCTCTTGTTAGACAGCTGTCAAATGGCAATATAAGACCGCCAGTATGATAGCTGGTGAAGTACAGTTAGGGTCAATTAAGATGCATGCAAACTCAGAAGACAGGCAGGCAGTTTAATCGTTGCCTAGTAAGACACATTTCACTTGGTATGCACTATGTATATCTCTGTGCATTTGTGTGTGTGTTTTCATGCACATACATGTGTGTGAGCATATGTATATATATATATATATATATATATATATATATATATATATATATATATATATATATATGGCTGTACATCAAGTCATCAAAAGTAACTTTTTTCAAACGGTATGTGATCAAATGTAATTTGTCAATCACGAAGACAAAAAAGAAAAACATTTTATTGCAGCAGGTTTACACACCCTCTGTTAATCATGTATACCAATGCTGAGATCATATTACAATGTGGATAGGGCAAATTCTCTACTCCACAATGTACCGCAATCTTGTACATGAGAAAAGCTGGCATCAAAGTACAGACACACCACTGGCCATGACAGCTGGATTCCAAAACTTTATTCTTCACACAGTTTAAGCGCTTTCATCCAAACTCTGTTGGACTTCTTCAGAACAACAAAAAACACATTCTCAGCCCTTAAATACCTACATACAGCTTAATAGATTAATAAGCTAATTAATAAGCTAATTAATTACATATTATAAAAAACATTTATCAATTAAAAAACAGATAGAAAAATTATGAAAATATTCAGTTATATACTGAAAACATATTACTGCAGTGCGACCCTGGAGTGAGAATATAAAGCTGAGGGTTGAGGGACACATTTTGCAACTAGTTTTTACGGACGTTATATGTTTCAATGGGTTTTTAATGGATACAGAAGTATATAATAGTGAATACACTGCAATTATGTGAGGGGCTATGCCATGCACACCGCCTGATGTGGGGGGCTGTGCCCCCCCCACCCTAACTTTATATTATTACTCCAGGGTCGCACTGCAGTGGGGCAGGGGCTATATACTATTTTTGACCAAATGGAATTCAACCAAATGGGTTTTCAGTGAAATACATTTTTGGTGAAGTGGGCTGCCTGAAATCATTTTTGACCAACTGTAATTCGACCAAAAAGAGTAGCTATATATATATATATATATATATATATATATATATATATATATATATATATATATATATATTTACACAGGGGCATGGGGAGTTGTGCATATTTCTTGGTGCTCACCTGAGCAATTCTTTTAAATGCTCCAGTGAGCAATTCTTAGTGGTTTACATTAGGATTTAATTGCAATTCATCATCATGTAGAGCTTGCATGTCTACAAAGCTCATTAAGTCTGAGGAGTGCAGCCCACCTTATCAGCAGAATGGTTTGTGCTACAGTGAGAGGGGAACTATAAATCCCCTGTCTAACTGAAATAAAAATGAATAGTTTGCTGGGTAAGGAAAATGTTACCATAAAGGGAGAAATGTAAAGAAACAAACAGCAACATAAACCTATTTATAGGTTCATGGGCTCTTTCCAGGCTATTGATCAGTGAGGATTATATGAAGCCTCACCATATAGTCCTTGTAATGTAAGTATGAGTGGCCATACTTCCCCTATCCATGAGGAACAAGGGTGCTAAAACAGAGGGGAATTTGGGATTTTTCCTCCTTTGATCCAAGTTGAACAGAGTAGGAGACAGTCTTTGTTTAATGTGTAGTGAAAGGTGGTTCCATAGCAGCATAATTCTTTGTGATAACACATTTATCCTTCCAACATGTTTTTTAAGTTACTGAAGAGATTGAGATCGCCTGAGTGGGTGTTTATAAAACCATTGGACTTATGATTGTGTAATAAGTCTGATGGGATAGGGATAGGGATAATTTTGGGAGAAATAATTAGCTTTTAGCAGGAAATATTACTTATAGATGGGGACTGGAATTTTATTTGTGATAATGAGGATGCATTTGGGAACCTAGAAGGGAAATAATAACAAAAGAGGGTAGATTTCTGAAGACATTTATGAAAATATTTGGTATGAAAGATGCAAATTCAGTAGTAGGATCTCAAAGATAATTTACATATAATTCCCCAGGGCACAATACTTGGGCTAGACTTGCCAGAAATTATATTTCACAGGCACGTCCATTTAACTGAGAACTTTTATATACAGCCAATAACTATTTCATATCATGCACCAGTAATTACAAAAAGAAAAATGCAGTGTGGTGAAGTAAAGATGAGACACTGGTGCTTCCCAGGGGTGGCTTGTGCTATTGGACTGCAGCCCCCCAGCTGTAAAAAGAAAAAAAAAAACAAAATAAAGCAGAAGAAAAGGAAAATTTAAAATTAAAACAACATGAATAGCGAGTCCCGGAACTTCGTGCATGTGTGCTCGGTGTTCCCGTAACTCTGGACCCTGCTCTTGCAGGAAAGACATATGGGACTTGGAAGCGGACTGCAACATCTGTAGGCTGGGCTAAATGTGTGTGTGTGTGTGTGTGTGTGTGTGTGTGTGTGTGTGTGTGTGTGTGTGTGTGTGTGTGTGTAATGCCCCAGTTAAATACCTGGTGGCTAGAGAGAAACTCAGGAAAGGCTCAAATCCAAGGATATACCTGGTGGCTAGAGAAGGTAGCAAGAGCCTGAATTCCCTACTCACCACCACTTGTGAAAACTATTCAGATTTTTGCCTCATATTTTTGTTCTGTTCTGTTCCTCATAAGATCTGTGTTTTTCTGAATTTTGAATTCACTAAATAATGACAGGCATTTGAATTTCAGACTTCATATTCTTCAGAAAGTATATGGTAACACAAAATATTCTATTCTAGCAAATATCTAAGTTGATAATATCAATATTTGAAATCTGTCCCTATTTTTGGGGCTGTATTTCCCCATTATTGGCTTTGTCCAGTTTTTTGTGCTAAGAGGTTTAGAGCTATGGTGAGAACTGAATTCACTAAAATGTGTCCCTGGTTTTTGGGTTTTTGTCCCCCCCCCCCAAATAAATTTTGTCTTTTTCCAGATTTCTTGTGCTGCAAAGTTAAGAGATAAAGTTGAATGTCGAGTGGATTTTGCAAGGAGCTGAGAGCTTCAGGGGAAGAGAAGTTTAGTGCTGCTTATGCTGAGTTGGCTTGATTTGTTAATAGCACAACAGGTAGTGTACTTGCTTTTGATGCAGAAGGCTGTGGGGTCTACTCCCACGGTATGTAGATGCATTGCTGATACTGTACTGTGTTGTACTTTTAAAGGGGGTGGATGCTGCAGTCCTGAGAACGTCCTCTTTGGTGGAGATATTTAGCAACTATGAACCTGTTATCAGTTTGCAATCCATTCCCTATTGCACTAGTACTAGCTTATCATTTTTTAATGTAACATAGGCAATTTATTCCTCAAGGGCAACAGGCACTTTATTTGTAGATGAAACAATGAAATATAAAGTTGTTTGCTTGCAGCAACCCTTCATTAATTACAGATCTCTTTAATGTGGAATTATTTAGATGACATTTACGTCTGCAGAGATTGTGCATATTTACTAATACTGGTGGATTGTAGAAGTTTGATTAGACTTTTATGATGGAAATGTTCTGAATTAGGCAGTTTTGTCATTATTGGTGAATGCATTTTGTTTCATTGTTTACTGGAAAGATGTTCAAAACAATACATTTAAAACACCCTCTAACAACTGTACTGTATTATACAAAGAGTATAATTTAATACAATCAGGAAGGTGTATCAAAGAACACATGTATGTTTCGTGTGCAAGGGGCCTATGATTTTAAAACAGCCCAAAGTTGATCTTTATCTGCCACTGACCAGATGTATTTTCTTTGAGTGTGGATTTCAATGCTGTTTCAATAAATGTGAGTTTCAAGAGCAGAGAAGTTTTAATGTTAGGTCTGTTTTCATTGTAAGACTGCATTGCTTTTTTTAGAAGATATCTATTAGTGTTTGTGCTGTAAAATGTAAAATAAAATGTTTAAATGAAATCCAAATCATTGTAGAACTAAAGCAATATGCACTTTACAGTGTTTATGGTAAATGGGGCAAAACAGACAAGTAATGGGACATTGGAATGGCTGCAGGGTGGAGGCCCCATTCGACCATGATTTTCTGAAGGGGAAGGGTGGCAAATTCAAAGACAGCCCAGGCTGAACGGCACCTCTCAACTGTCCAGATTTTTGCAGAATGAATAGATTTTCTTATTTTTGGTTTGTTCCTAATAAAATTTGTGGTTTTCTGGCAAATCATTTAGGAATGAAGTCACTAAATAATGACATACATTGAGTTTCAGACTTCATACCCTTCAGAAAAATGCATGCTAAAGCAAGACCTGTTATTCTATAAACTACGTTTATACAAGAGCAACTTTTAGTACTGTTTGTATGTTCCCCCAATATATTTGACCTTGTCCAGATTTCCTGTGTTAGGTTGAGAGGCACGCACACATAAATCGCTTTATAGAATTAGATATATCCAAACCTCTCAACTGTCCCCAATTTTGGCTCAAAATGTAGCTCTCCCCCTAATAATCCCTCTGCAAAATGACAATTTTGGAAGAAAATCTGCAGGGTTTACAATTAATAAATAATTGCAATGATCAGAGTTATAGATTGCTTTTATTTCAGAAATGCATGTTGATTCTCTTATTTTGTCAGCTGCTCAACTTAACAGTACTAATATTAAAAATGTGTCTCTTCTTTGACAGGTTCCCAGCTGTATTGTGTGACTATTTTATATTTTTGCATCACATTTTTGGTTCATTTTTCATAAAATTGTGGTTTTCTGGCAAATTAGTGGCAAATCATTAAAGACTGAAGTTAGAAAATAATGACAGACAGTTGAGTTTCAGATTTCATACCCTTCAGAAAATTCATACTAATGCAAGACCGACTATTTTATTATCTTTCTAAGTTTGTAAGAGCAATACTTAAAAATTGTCCTTATTTTTGTGCCTTTGTCCCACTTCTGTTTATGGCTTTGTCCAGATTTCTTGCTCTGAGGTTGAGAGGTATGACAAAGGGCCATCACCATCAGCCAGACACATTTTAAATTGTAACATACTTGTTGCACCCCACTCCCCCACGTAGTGACTCTGGATGTGTCCAAGCAAGGCAAGGAGTAGTTATGCAGTGTAAGTGTGCAGAGTATCCCCCCATCCAAGGTAGACACAGGTTCTACAGTGGCTTTTCATCTGTTCTTGATTTTGCAGAATA
Organism: Protopterus annectens; assembly: GCF_019279795.1. Lineage (NCBI taxonomy): Eukaryota > Metazoa > Chordata > Ceratodontiformes > Protopteridae > Protopterus > Protopterus annectens. The sequence continues at coordinate 133,941,187 of NC_056744.1, forward strand.
TTCTGGTTTTCTGTCATATTTTTATACTGTTGATTTATGTTTCTTATTCAGAAAATGCATGTTTTTGCAGTGCCTGTTGCTCTGTGTTTAAGTAGCAATGCTTTAATAACCATCAGGTAAGCTTGTCTGAGATTGTAAGATGCAAAGAATATTTACATTACTAGATAACATATAAGCCTTGGGTATTGAAAAGCATATGACAGTTTTTGTAATAAAGGACAAGATTACAGTATTTTCAGAAGCTCATGACATTTGTTGGAGACTTGCGGTCATCAATGCAGGCTTTACCCGTAAACTAAACAGAATGCCAATCTATCATGTATGGTCCATAACCTGTGCAGTAATCCTTTAAGCAATTTATATTGAGCTTATTTTTTGTTTGCTGTTCATTTTTTACTTTGATCATGTTTTCCCCATGAAACAAGTAGATAGTTGTTGTCAGGCAGCATGTCTTTTTTGGATAAGAAACATTTTTACAAGTGGGGTATCACAGAGATTGCTACTTTCAGCATGTTACTTGGTACTTTAATAAAGCTGAATATAAATTATAATTAGAACTGCAGTGCAAGGAGAAGTGGTTTGAGTTGAGTGCTGCTTGTTTTTTTATACTTGATTTTGACTGGCATTCGAGTAATGTATTTAAAAAGTAATTTATTTTTTCATGCCTCACAACCTTTTTGTTTCCATCTAGATATTAAGTAAGCTGTCATGTAGCCAATGCATTGAAATATTTTTTTTCTTCTACACTTCATTTTGTCTTGATTGGAGTCTCATAATGATGGTTTGGCACCCAGAGCAGCGTATTTAATTAAAGTCCCAGTTTTTGTGGTTTTGAGCATGACTCCGTCCCTTTCTAGTTGGCCACACCCCTTCCTTCCCATTGGCCCCACCCATTCAGCTGTCTCCTGCAGCCCCCTTTGATTTGAAGTCACCAGCCACCACTGGTGCTTTCCCACTTACTCGTTAAAAAGAGAGGAAAATTATCTAGACAGAGTAAGACATTGCCAAGTTTCATTCTGGTAGCTGCCAAAAAAATATTACTAGAAAATGAAAATCTAAACCAACTATACCTGAAGTAATGAATATTGTAACAGAGATAAAAGAACAGGAAGTGGGATCTTTACAAAAGGGTAGGAGTAAATTACATAGAAAAAAATGGAAGTTGTGGGAACAATACATGCAGAAAAATGTTTTGGAGGAGGAATGAGGTTTAAGTGAAGGCAGGAACTGAAAAATTTATGTAATGTTGCTTAGATCATAGGATATATAAAATATATGTGATGCATAATGTTTGTAAATTTGAACTTGCTAATATGGTTTGATTAATTTTATATAAATTTAAGTTGTACAGGTGATAATTCAATAAAGGTACTTAAAAAGAAAAAGGTCTATAACCAGAGCTTCATTGCATAATACCGTCCAACTTCTATTCCAGTCCTGTTATTTCACGAATACTAAATAATTCTACCACTAAAGCAATTTATATGAAGCATACATTGTAAAGAGAGTGTCTAAGCAAAAATCAGTTATGAAATATTCTACACCAAAAAGTAGATGAAAAAGAATAGAATGTCAATAAAGGACAGACGTCAGTGCCATGAACAGGCTTTGCTTTAAAGTCTTACTCATCATGTGATAAAAGTCTGCAATGGGAGCATGGTTCGGTTTCAGGTAGGAGACATAGTGTGACTAGGTACTGATCCTTTTTTAAAGCCTTTTGAATAGTAAAGATTTTCCAGAAATGTATGCCTGTTCCAATGCAACTGATACCTCTTTGTAGGCAAATGCAAAGTCAAGACTGAACACCCCTACATCTCAAACACTCTCCTAGAACTATAAGGAAATTAAGTTATCTCACTACCTAGATATTCTATGACAATGTAACCTAGTTACAGAGGAAATGTAGTTTTCCAGCCTTAAAGGTGGTACACAGTTTACTTAAGGAAGAACAAATCAATGAAAAGAGAAAACCTGTTGTACAGGAATGACTGATCTGGATATTGGCAAACAAATTACTAAAATGGACCTTTGTCACAGCTTCTTATGTAAGATACATGGCAAAGATCATGTTGTATTCTTATTAAGAACAAGAAAAAATGATTCAAACTAAAATTGCTTCTTTAAACCATGGTTTATTAAGTTAAAACAGGTCAAATGGTGTAGTGGTAAATCACTGTGGCTACCTATGTGCACTTTTCTCCATGTCACAGCTTCATTTAGATCTGATATACCTAGATATATTATGGCATGTCCTAGCATTTTTTCTCCTCCAAGTTACATTTGTGCTGCTGTGACTGACTGCTTTTTTCTTGCCTTTTTTTAGTAGAGTAAAAACATGAACTTGCATAATATTTGACAAGATCTAAAAACCTGCAAAAGCATCAGAGACCTCCAAAGCAGACACCCAAACAATCTGCACCTCCCGTCATAAATCAGACAACACATAAAACACAAAATCAGTGTGTCACACAATCACAGCCCTTAAGGCGAAATAACATAACGAACACACTAGTAATAGGTGACTCTATAGTCAGGCACACTGACGTCTCACTCACTATGCTGGACAAGCAGAAGGTTACTGTTAGCTGCCTGTCGGGAGCCAGAATCCACCACATAACACAAGCACTCAGGTCACTCCAGAACAAGTACAAATATGACTCTGTCATTGTTCATGCTGGTGTGAATGACCTGAGACGTACCTCCCTGGACTACATGAAAAGAGACATGGAAGAGCTGTGTGATCATGTAGCCCAGGCTGGTATGACCCTGCCCTGAGTAGCATCCTGCCCTCACCAAGAATGATTCCTCAGTATAAAGAAAAAATGATCAATTTCAACAATTGGCTAAGCTTCTGGTGTCATTCAAAGGGGATCCAGTGTCAGTCAGCCTAGGACGACATGCTCGACAAGCCGCGTTGCTTCGCAAGAGATGGCTTGCACCTGTCACCCCTAGGCTTTCGAATACTGGCTAAGGCTCTTGCTGCCCCCATACTGCCTTTTTTAGGCAAGGCTCAAAAGTCAAACCCACCTCCATAAACAGCACAATTAACAAAAAAACTGAGGGTTATGCTACTCAATGCCAGGAGTTTAAATCTCAAAATGCACATGCTCGAAGCACTCCTCAGTATGGAGAATGTCGACATCTGTGCAGTAACTGAAACCTGGTTCAAGGCTCCAGACAGCAACAAAGCACTACCGGGCTACAACTCATACCACACGTTTCGGCCACATAACACGGACCGAAACACAAAAAGAGGGGGTGTATCTATATTCATCAAGGATACCTACACCTCCAGGTTAGTGGCGCAGCATGATACCTCTGAGATCATCGATGTGCAATTAACTTCGGGCAAATCTGCAATGCAAATTGTGGCCTGCTACAGATCACCCTCCATGACCCAGGAACACCACTCCACCTTTCTGGAGACACTGGAAAACATGAAGGTCCTACTGAACACCCTGATATTGGGCAATTTCAATTACCCTACCATTCACTGGGAAAACTACTTGAGTACAAACTCCCAGGCCCAGCGCTTCCTGGAATTCATCAACTCAAACGCCCTGGATCAGCTGGTAAACTCCCCTACCAGAGGTAAAAACATATTGGACGTGGTCATCACTGACATGGGCGACAAATGTTCCACACCGGAGGTCAACCTGTCACTGGTTAGATCAGACTATAAACTAATCACTCTGGATGTCCACACCCCACCCCCCCCAACTAAGGAAACCACAGTAAAAAACTTTTCTAAAGCAAACTTCACCTTACTTAAGACAGAGGTGGTAAGTTTCACAGCCCCCACACTAAAGGATAACGCTGCTCAAGATGCAGAAACCTTTACAAATGCACTCTATGAGCACCTACAAGGACGCATGTATCGTGCCATCCCTAGCAAAACCAATACTCACTCCTCTAAGAGAAGGAAACCAGTTTGGTGGACCCCTGCCATAAACAGGCTATACAATCAAAGGAGGAAACTAGTTCAGAAAAAAAGCAAATCCCAAGAAGGAAATACGTCCCTGATAAGTATCAGTAAGAAACTAAGGTCCCTCATGAAATCATCAAAGGCTAACTTCAAAAGAAAAATAGCCAAGGATTCAAAAGATAACCTCAAAGCCTTCTTAAGCTATGTTAAGAATCTAAGTGACAACATGTAGATATGCACTGAACTAGTGCAAAATAGCACAAAATATACTGAACCTACTGATATTACCAGCATCTTGGCAGATAGATTCAGTGCAAACCTCACCCCCCTCTCACCTCCAAAAGGGCCCACAACAACACTGGAAAAGTGTAGTGTCCCAGAAATCACATGTGAAAACAGCCCTTTCAAAAGCCAAAAACACAGCATCAATGGGACCAGATGGTGTCCCAGGCTGCATCTTGCACAAACTACAGAATGAACTAACCCCCCACCTAAACACGCTGTTCAACCTCAGCCTCTCCCCAAGCTACATGCCCATAGAATGGCGCACAGCAATGGATATTCCTCTCCACAAAGGAGGGGCCACAACTGACCCTGGTAACTATCACCCCATAAGCCTGACTAGCCTGGTCTGCAAGGCTATGGAACTCATCGTCATGGAACTCATTAACAAAGACATTGGGAGCCTCCAAACACTTGACCTGACCCAGTTCAGCTTTGTTAAGGTCAGATCATGCTTACTAAACCTGGTTGACTTCTTCAAAACAGTCACCAAGGCCATAGACGAGGGAAAGGTGGTTCACACAGTCTACCTTGACCTCGCCAAGGCTTTCGACACCATTCCGCACTCGGGTATTACAGAAAAACAAACCAGCCTGAACATAAGCACCTACATCATGAGATGGGTTGCCAACTGGCTTACAGACAAAACATGGTAAGAAGAGTGGGCTCCAAGTCCGACTCTAAATCAGTCACAAGTGGTGTCCCGCAAGGCTCAGTCCTGGGACCCCTTCTGTTCGGCATATACTTCTCAGAAGTACAGGGAAACACAGGAGGACTATGGCTAACCAAATTCGCTGATGACTACAAACTGGGAGCCATAATTGACTCTCCGGCTGACATGAACATCCTCCAAAAGGGCCTTACTGAGATGGACACCTGGTGTCAATGTCATGGCCTCAAGCTAAATGCCAAAAAATGCATAGTCATCCCATTTGGGAAAAACAAAACACCCACAAATTACCATATAGGTGGCAGCCCCCTTAATACAGAAGAGGTAATAAGAGATCTGGGGACCCAGGTAGATAGTAATCTCTCCTTTGACAATCATATTGCCAAAGTAGTTAGGAAATCCTTCTATGTGGCCCATCTAATTACTAAAGGGTTTGCATCTAGAAATAAAGAGGTTATAGTGCCCCTCTACGCGTCACTCATTAGACCCATCATAGAGTACAATGCCCCATTTGGGATGTACCTCACAAGACACTTCCAACAGCTGGAAAGACCACAAAAGTACCTCACCAAGAGGATTACTGGCCTTAAACATATGTCCTATGCAGCCCGAATGAAAAAACTCCGGCTGTACTCAGTAGCATATCGCTTACTCAGAGGTGATCTCTGCCTGACTTACAAAGCCATGTCCAACTCAGAATTGATGGACATGCTCCACCTAAACAAATCCAAGTCACTGCGAGCCACGTGCTCTAGTGAGCTAAACCTCACCACAACAATAAATAGAACATGCTGGAGGGATAGATTCCTGTCACAGAGACTCCCCATGCTTTGCAACAAAATTCCAAACTACATCAGGCAGAGCCCCTCACTAACACTCTTCAAGACAAACCTTGATGAGTGGATGGGTAACAGAAAATACACCCCTGGGATCACTTCACTGGCTCTACTTGACAGAGTATCAGTTAATTAATCAATGGGGTGGCGAAAGCCGACACACTCTGGCTAGGCTTATAAATGCCCTCGGGCAGATAGCCTAATACCTACCTATGAACCTATAATGAAACTGGCTCGTCATTGAAATGTCAACACTGGAAATGTTGAGTGTCGACATGCAGAAAACAAAAGGCCAAAATCACAGTACAAGAGTGAATTTGAAAATTGCTGCTTTCCTTAAAACATCTTTTTTCAGAGGTCTCCTCCTGAATTTCTACCTCTGAGAAAAGGGAATATTCTGAGAAATGGCACCTCAAAATATGTAAGTCTGTTCTTTTGGCCATTCACTCTCCATAATTCGGGACTTGCTGTAGAAATTCTTGACATTTCAAACGGTTACCAGTGAAATTTTCTACTGGTCCAATACAATATTTTGAAATTTACACTGTGTGTGTGTGTGTGTGTGTGTGTGTGTGTGTGTGTGTGTATATATATATATATATCTATATATATCTATATATATATATATATCTATATATATATATATATATATATATATATATATATATATATATATATATAGGTCTACTTCAGTAGCTCGAACTTTTACAAATTCGAACCACATATGTCCGAGACCATATGTTTGAACTTGTAAAAGTTTGAACACTGAATAAAAAAGTAAAAAAAACAAAAATAAACGTTTGTAGCAGGGGGGCTATGCCCCCCTGCATCCCCCATGTTGGGGGCGTCACCCCCCCACAACCTCCCCTACTTAAGTATACCAGCTTCGAGATCGCACTACATTGTGGAAAAGGGAAATCTTCCCATTTCGCACTGTAAGGAGATGTCCATTCAGTCCAATCAAACTTTTACAAGTTCGAACATATGGTCTCGGCCATATGAGGTTTGAACTTGTAAACATTCGATCTACCAAAGGGGACCCATATATATATATATATATATATATATATATATATATATATATATATATATATATATATATATGGATATAGATATAGATTATATAAATGTGTCTAACCATAACTTGTTATATTGCTTTATAGTGTTACATCAAACATACAATTGAGATTCAGGGCATCAAACTCAAAGTATTGAATCTTCATTAATTCAACTGCAACACCATATTCCTTAACCCCACACACAAAAATACATTGTAGTACAGTGTAAACCACAAGAAAGATCTCGTAAGTTATCTATGGGAAGCTCCCCATTTGGTATCGGGTCTTTTGAAATTCTTCTGTCTCAAAGTTATATGTAAGTAGCATTGTGCGCTACCATAAGCTTTTTTTTTTTTGCTTGATTATACTATTTACTGCACTTTTATTGTGTTCTGCTTATTTAATACTGCTTTTTAATACTGTAAAGTAAACTGCACTGTTTGTACTGCATTTGTCTGCCTTACTGTGCCTGTTATATCATATTTTGTTGCTGTTTTTACTGATTCCATATTAATTACTACTACGTTTCACTGTTTGCAAAGCATCTATTCTGTTTGTTCTGTTTTCCCACAAGCAGCTGTTTAAAACATTCTTTAGTATCTCCTTGCTGTTTTTCTGCTGTTTAAAACATGTTTAGTGTCTCACTGATGCTTTTCTGCTGTTTAAAACATTTTTTAGTGTTTCCTAGCTAAGTTAGTGTAGCAGGTAGCTGTAGCATAGTCCAGATACAGGTTTGCTGCATCTGGGTCTGTTTGTAGTGGCTGTTGCATTCTGAGCAAATGTTCCAAGCCATATTTGATTGGAAGGGCCCCGTCTGCACTATTGTGAGAGAAGTGTGCTGACTGGAATCTGTTTAGTGTAGGGTGATTGTTACAGGGCTTGGAGTCATACCAAACAGGAAAAGAAAGAAAATAAGCAAAAGACCTTGCAAAACTGACAAAGAAAGAGACATCAGCTATGTAGGACCAGAAAACCATAACAAAAATACAATCTTTAGGCCAAAAATAATGACTAAGGAAAAAACCCTAACATAGGTTCATAGGTTCATAGGTTCATACTAGGCTATCTGCCCGAGGGCATTTACAAGCCTAGCCCATCGTTTTGTGGCTTACGCCACCCCTTTAGTATGGGGAACTATACCCATTATTTTGCTGTGCCTCTGTCGAGCAGTGACACTGAGGTAATCCCTGGGGTATATTTGTGATCTCCCATCCATTGGTCAAGATTTCTCTTGAACAAGGCCAGCGAGGTGCTCTGCCTCACATATACCGGGATTTTGTTCCACAGCATAGGGAGTCTTTGGGTGATGAATCTATCCCTCCAGCACGTCCTATTAATAGCCGTGTCGAGGTTTAAGTCTCCCGCCCTTGTGGCTCTGATGGATCTAGATTTTTGAGGTGAAGCATATTCATCAAATCTGGGTTTGACATGGCCTTGTATGTTAGGCAAAGGTCACCTCTGAGACTGAATAGAGCTGGAGTTCTTTCAGTCGGGCAGCATAGGACAGATTTTTGAGACCCTGTATCCTTTTGGTGAGGAACTTTTGTGGCCTCTCCAGCTGCTGCAAGTGTCGGGTCAGATACATTCAATGGGGCATTGTACTCAATCATTGGTCTGATGAGTGATGAGTAAAGGGAGACTATGACCTCCCTTGATCTAGATGAGAATCCCTTCATGATAAGGTGGGCAATGTAGAAGGTCTTCCTAACTACTTTAGCTACATGGGTGTCGAATGACAGACTACTATCAACCTGGGTCCCCAGGTCCCTGATAACTTCTTCTGTGTTCAGTGGATTGCCACTTATTTGGTAGCTAGGGGTAACCTTGTTTTTCCCGAAGGGTATGACTATGCATTTTTTGGCATTCAACTTTAGGCCGTGGCTCTGGCACCAGTTATCCGTTTCTGTGAGACCCTTCTGAAGGATATCTGTGTCAGATGTATTTTCTATTATGGCGCCCAGTTTGCAGTCATCTGCAAACTTTGTCAGCCATAACCCTCCTGTGTTTGCTTGTACTTCAGAAAAGTAGATGCCAAACAAGAGTGGGCCCAGGACTGAGCCCTGTGGGACACCACTTGTGACAGGCTTTGAGACTGACATGGCGCCAGCAACTCTGACCCTGTGGGTTCTGTCACTCAGCCAGTTTGCAACCCATCTTGTAATGTATGGGTTAACATTTAGGCTGATGAGTTTTTCAATGATACCCGAGTGGGGTATTGTATCAAAGGCCTTAGCCAGATCGAGGTAGGCTGTATGGACTGCCTTTCCCTCATCAATGGCTTTGGTGACTGTTTGAAAAGTCAACCAAGTTTAAAAGGCATGGTCTGCCTTTGACAAAGCCAAACTGGGTTGGATCCAAAGTCTGCAAATTTCCTATGTCTTTATTTATGAGGTCCATTATGATCCTCTCCATGGCTTTGCAGATAAGGCTTGTCAAGCTAATGGGCGGTAATTTCCAGGGTCGGTGGAGGCACCGCCTTTGTGAAGTGGGACCACAGTTGCAGTGCGCCACTCCTGATCCAGAGGTAAGACTTTGATTAAACAGCTGTCCTAGCTGTGGGTTTAATTCCTCATTGAGTTCGTGGAGCACACAGTTGGGGACACCATCAGGTCCCATGGGTGCTGTGTTTTTTGCTTTGGAGAGAGCGGTTCTCACTTGGGCATTGGAGATGTTTGGGGGGCTGCAATCGTTTGGTATAGATATCTCTCCTTGTGGGTGGGTGGGGGGGGAGAAGTTTGCACTGAACCTGTCAGCCAGTATGTTGGCAATGTCTGTAGGATCAGTAATCTTCACATCATTTTGAACTAGTTCTGAGCATATCTGGGAGTTTCCTCCCAGGTTTCTAACATAGCTAAAGAAGGCCTTATGATTGTCTTTTGAGTCTTTAGCTATTTTTCTCTCGAAATTTGCTTTGGATGATTTTATGAGAGCTCTTAGTTTTTTACTTATAGTGATCAAGGGTGTCTTACCTTTTAAGGATTTTGCTCTATCTTGTAGTAGCTTCCTCCTTTTGTTGTAGAGTTTGTTTATGGCTGGGGTCCACCAGACTGGACGCTTACCTTTGGTACAAAGAGTCTTTGTTTTGCTTGGGATTGCCTTATCCATGCAGTCCTGCAGGTGCTGGTAGAAGGCATTTGTAAGTGATTCAGCGGCTTGAGTACTGTTTTCCGCTCGGGGCCTTAAAGGAGACCACACTAGTCTTTAGAAGTGTGAAGTCAGCTTTCGAGAAGTTCTTTACTGTGGTCTTTTTTATTTCAGGTGGGGGTGGAATGAGGACCTCCAGCGAGATTAGTTTGTGATCTGATCTCACCAGTGAGGGGTATACTTCCGGTGTTGAACATTGTGCTCCCATGTTCGTGATGATGAGATCAAGTATGTTATCTCCTCTTGTGGGGATGGTGACTAGTTGTTCCATGGCATTTGAGTTTATGAATTCCAGGAACTTTTGGGCTAGGGTGTTTGGGCTTGAGTAGTGTTCCCAGTCTATATTAGGGTAATTGAAGTCACCTAGTATGATGGTGTTTGGTGATACATTTATCCCCTCTAGTGTTTTCAGGAAGGCCATGTGAGGTTCCTGAGTTTGTGAGGGTGGCCTGTAACATGCTACAATTTGCAGAGCAGTCTTGCCTATGGTTAATTGCACCTGGATGGTCTCCGATACATCGTGCGTTGCCACCAGTCTTGAGGTGTGGGTGTCCTTGATGAATATGGATACCCTCCTTTCTTAGTATTGTCCGGATTTTGGGGCGGAACGCATGATATGAGGTAAAACCTGATAGTGCTGGGGTGCTCTCAGGAGCCTTGAACCAGGTTTCTGTCACAGCACAGACATCGATGTTCTCCATACTGAGAAGGGCTTCGTGCATTTTGAGATTTAGACTTCTGGCATTGAGCAGCATTACCCTTAGTTTTTTCCTTTTTGTGTTCTAGGGTGGTAGGTTTAGAATTTGAGCCTTGCCTAAAAAGGCACTATGGGGTGGCAAGAGCCTTTGCCAATATCCGGAATCCCAGGGTGACAGGTGCAAGCCGTCCCTAGAAGCAGCGTGGCTTGTCCAGCATGTCATCCCAGGCAGACAGACACTGGATCCCCTTTGAATGACACCAGAGTTTAAGCCAATTGTTAAAGCTGATCATCTTATCTCTGTATTGTGGCATCATTCTTGGTGAAGGTAGGATACTGCTCAAGGTCAGGGTCATACCTGCCTGGGCTACATAATCAGAGAGCTCCTCAATGTCTCTTTTCATGTAGTCCAAGGAGGTACATCTCAGGTCGTTTACACCAGCGTGGACAATGACTGAGTCGTATTTGTACCTGCTGTTGAGAGACCTGAGTGCTTGCGTTATGTGGCGGATTCTAGCGCCCGACAGGCAGCTTACTGTGACCTTCTCCTTACTCAGTCTGGTGAGCGGGACGTCAGTGTGTCTGACTATGGAGTCACCAATGACTAGTCTGTCTGACATTGTGTTTGGCCTTAAGGGCTGTGACTGTTTGACACTCTGACTGTGAGGTCTATGTGTTGCAGGTGTTGTGTTCTGAGGTGGTGGTTGTTTGGGTGTCTGCTTTGGTGGCCTCTGCTGTTTTGGTAGATTTTTGATCAGAGCCTCCGAGTATGTCTTTGTGTGTTTATGTGTATGATTTGAGGTTGTGGTGGTACTATGTGAGACTGGGTCTATAGTGTGTGTGGTAACCTTCTCCTCCTGACTGGTCTTGCCAGTCCTATGTTGAGAGAGCTCAGCCTCCAGTTTGGCCGTATAGTTGCATCTCTCGCATGTATTTGTGTTTTGTGGGAGGAGGAGAGGGTTGTCTGTGTACATGAGGCAATTGTAACATTGCCTCAATATTCCCAGGTTCACCAGCTGAGCAGGAGAGGACACTAGTAACTGATCCATTGACATGCTAGAAGGAATAGACAAAAAACTTTAAAAAAGATTCCGGGGGACGTGGGTGACCGAGAAATGGGGGTTTGCCTTTTTGGGGTACTATCTATGACAAGAGTGCCGTATCAAGGTAATAAGTACTGTAGGAGCAAGTGCTAGGTTTAACAGATAGAGAATAGTCTACTTGGAGTCAAGTAGAGATGATCCTTTTAGTTCTAGGATACGCTGATTAGATCAGTAGTAGTATCAAGCATAAAAAGTCCTACAAGGCTGAGAATAAGAAAAAAAGCAGTAAAGAAGGCCTGGCAAAAAGTCTGACAAAAAGATGAAAATAAAAAAAGAGAAACAAGATATCAAACAATAGTACAGGACATACAAACCCAACAAAGATCAAAATCTTACTAATAACCCAACACAGATCCCAAAGAAGCCAAACAGATAAAAGTAAGAAAGGAACACTAAACCAAATACATATAGTCTTGTAGTACTGTGAAAAGAGAAAATAAAAAGGCCACAAGGAGGGTAAAAAGCTGGGGAAGCCCACAACAAAAAGGAGTCCAGTAGCTGGGGGAATGCACTTCATAAAGCACAATAGGAGAGAGAGAGAGAGAGAAAAAGACACCTAAAACACAAAAAGCACTGATAAAAACACCAGTGCAACACACCTGTTAAAAAAGGTAAATCTCCTGTTGTGCACAAAAGAAGAAACATGCATGGGTAGGCAAATTACTCAGCCCTCCCACTCTTAATACTATAACCACATTTGTGACTGCTGCAATAAATTAGGGATTAAAGCAATCTTCCCTGCAAGTACCTCACTACAACGGGCAGCCCAAAGAAGAAGTAAAGTGGACAGGTAGTGTCCAGGAACAACCATGGTTCACATATAAACATTTTTCAATAATAAGAGAAAATACATGTGGCACTGAATAATGATGCTGAACACCCCCTAAAAAACAGCCATCCTGGGACACTGAAGGAAAACATGCTCTGCTGTCTCTAAAACCTGACACCCATCATGTGGACACAACTGCAACCCCACAGGGTAAAAAAGATGAGAAGATCTAGCAAGCAACTTATCAAGAGAGCAACACCACAAAAAGTCATGCCAATGAGGAAACAAAGCATAACACTACCTATGCTGACTTGAACCTAACAATCTCCCAGGGGAATAGAGTAATGTTGATACCTATTAATAGCACAGAAATGGGCCAAAAGAGAAGAATACCATTCTTTCCTACAGGAAGGGAGAAAGTTTAAAGACACATGCCAAGCAAGCAGTAAAGACTGGACTTTCCACAGCTCCAATGAAGGGGACCCTCTATGCACGCTTCCCACCCAGACGATTCTACCAAAGCCAACCATACAATGCTGGGAGCAAGCAACCAAGCAAAGAAAGATATGCAGCCTGTAAATGCTGCAATACAGGAAAAAGAAAAAGTGTACAAAAAAGGAGAGTATGCAGTAAACTACTACCACCACCAGAAGCAGGAGTAGAATACAAACTACCCCTCCTAACAGGTGTTTAGGAAGTGCCCCCAAAAAACCAAAAGACCTCAGACAAAAGGTGGGTGGACCAGGAACATGGGAATAGATAGAAAAAACATGCCCTAAAAGGCACCATTTAACAAATAAAGATTTTTTTTGGAAAGACAAAGGAAAAGCACACCAGAAAGCCAAGTGGTGAAGAGCTTTACAAAGAAGGGCTTCAAAAGACTGAGAGACATAAGAAGGAGAAACAAAAAGCACACCCAATATACAGACACCAGTGCTAGCAAAAGAAACATCCCCAACATGGGGAACTGCACCACAGGATTTGGCAAAATTAAGAGAAAGGCCCACTAAGGAAAAAACAAAAAAACTACTGCAAATAAAGCCAAAGAACAGGAGAAGACTTTCAACAATAGTAACATCATCTGCATAAGACAGAAAATGAGGCACCTAAACTCCTTAACATCAAAAAGAAAAAGAAAACAGGAAAAGTGCACCATTGCCTTAAAAACATTGCACCCACCACAAGAGTAAATAGATAACTGCTTAAGGGACAACCTTGACACACACCATTCTTCATGGCTACTTCAGCTCCCATCCACCCATTAACCACAGGAATAACAGAAGCAATACATTGAAGAAAAAGAGGACCAAATCAACAAGCCTTTAAGATGGCCAACAAGGCTAAATGACAAACATTGTCAAACACTTTGGTTAAGTCACAGGAGAGCAGCAGAGTAGACTCTGAACCAAGAACAAAGGAGGAAAGAGACTTCAACAAAAGCAACAACTCTTGCATAGGCCTATCAGACATATCATAGACTCCAGAGTCCAACAATTATTACATCTTAGACTGCAGACATAATTGCAAGATCTTACAAAACAACTTATAATCAGTATTGCAAAGTGAAATCAGATGCCAGTCAGACAAGACCCTGTGGACACCCTTTTCCAAGGAACTTGGTCTACTTGCATCATCACAGCTCGCCCCCCCCCCCCCAGCAACTGCAACATTGCCAGATAAAACAACTGCTATGGTCCGGTTTCTCCCTACTGTTATTGCAAGCAAAGAATAACACTTTTTAATAAGGATACCTACCAGATAAGTCTGCATAGCATACTTGGTCTACCTGCATCATCGCAGCTCGGTCCCCAGCAACTGCAACATTGCCAGATAACCACTGCTATGGTCCGGTTTCTCCCTACAGTTATTGCAAGCCAAGAATAACACTTTTTAATAAGGATACCTACCAGATAAGTCTGCATAGCATACTTGGTCTACCTGCATCATCGCAGCTCGGGTCCCCCACCAGCAACTGCAACATTGCCAGATAAAACCACTGCTACGGTCTGGTTTCTCCCTACAGTTATTGCAAGCCAAGAATAACACTTTTTAATAAGGATACCTACCAGACAGGTCTGCATAGCCCACTTGGTCTACCTGCATCATTGCAGCTTGCCCCCCAGCAACTGCAACACTGCCAGTTAAAACCACTGCTATGGTCCAGATTCTCCCTACAGTTATTGCAAGCCAAGAATAATACTTTTTAATAAGGATACCTACCAGACAGGTCTGCATAGCACACTTGGTCTACCTGCATCACGACAGCTAGCCCCCCCCCAGCAACTACAACATTGCCAGATAAAACCACTGCTATGGTCTGGTTTCTCCCTACAGTTATTGCAAGCCAAGAATAATACTTTTTAATAAGGATACCTACCAGACTGCACACTTGGTCTACCTGCATCATCGCAGCTCGGGTCCCCCCCCCCCCAGCAACTGCAACATTGCCAGATAAAACAACTGCTATGGTCCGGTTTCTCCCTACAGTTATTGCAAGCCAAGAATAACACTTTTTAATAAGGATACTTATCAGACAGGTCTACATAGGTGATTGGATATTTACAGTTCTTTTTATTAGCAGATGTGGTCCTTAACAGTTATGTTTTAAACATTGTGACTGGTTATTTACATTTCCTTTTACAGCACATTTGTTAATTTTACTAGTTATTTTTTAAACATTGTTTTGGCTGGCGTGCACACCTGCAAGGGCCCCCCCACCCCCAGGCAACTATAGCTTTCTCTATTGCCACTTGGTGGCATAACTTAACAATATACTTGCTGTATCTTGTCCCAAATAGATCTCCCTCCACACTGAATACTTGTAAAATAAGGCAAGTACCATTTACTTGGCATATTTTGTCCCCCGGATAGATTTACCTTTCTTTGTATTAGTTGCACACCAAGGCCATAAAGTAGTGTTTCTGCAACTAACTGCTTACACTCCTAATTTCCTGCTTCTACCACTTCCTTGATTACACTTACATTACAGCTCCAAGGCTTCCACTTCTTATGCTGATTGCTGTTCTTTTCAGTCTTCTGTGAGGGGGCGGGCCAGATCTCTACCTGCTTTTTATGGTTATACCTTCTCCCATTTTGTATCTCCCTCCTCCCCCATACACATTAACTAGTCTATATTAGTGGGACTCCTTGATTGGCAACATTTTCAAAGTTATCTTTTGGCCTGCTTGTGGTGAAGAAGCTTCCCCAGACCCTTTTCAGTGTGCACACCTGCAAGTAAGTGCCTGCAAGTGTTTAAGCTCTTCTCAAATGTTTGTGGTGCACCTGGTTTAACAGGCATGTTTATGTTTTCCAACTGAAGTACTTAGCTAACTTTATCTAGTCTAGGGATCTGACGTAGTGATTGCTTGTTTACTGTTACATATGCTCTTATGCTCACAATAGTCTAAGGGACTAACTGAAGCTGTGACTGCTTTTGCTACATAAACTGTTTGCTGTTAAATATGCTGTTATGCTTACAAGGAATTTGGCTGAAGACTTGTGTTATGTGATGCATACAACAACTACAGTAAAAAAGTGGTACATTCTCCATACTTTCCTTACCTCTGAGCTTACCTACCTAACCACTGATTGTTCTTCACGGTCTTGCCTTCTTCCTTCTCCTTGGCTCTACCCGCTCCATTCACCCTGCGGGCTCACTCTGCTCCCCTACCCTACCCCCAATTCCCACTCACCCCCAGTGCTCCTACACTTATTTTAGCCATATGTCCCCTCCCCCATCTCATGCAATCCACTCTCATCTCTTCACTATCCCCTCCCATCCTCTAATACTCTCAGCCATCCCCATCCCTAATCCTTAAAGCTCTAGATACACTTCCATACTCTTCCCTCCTACACTGTCACAAATAATCCTGTTACATCCTCAGCACCTAACCCCCAACTATGACATTATCCCTAAACCACACCATGTCTCTTCAAACCATTCTCATCCTTTCCCTTAGCCTACTACTTCTAATACCTCTATACCATGCTACCTCCTATTCCTCTTACAAACTACACCCTTCATTCCTATCCCCTCTTCACCCCTAACTCTGCTGCATCTCATTTCCACACTATATCCTCCTCCCTAGTGCTTTCAAACCCACTTCACTCCTTTAAACTAAAACTCATATCCTCCTCAATGAAATGTCATATTCCCAAAGCACTATTGTACCTCCCAACAAACTCTAGGAGCAAATCCAAACCCCTGCTCTCATTCCCATTTAACTGCCTATGCCTAGCAGGAGACATACACCCCAACCCAGGACCTAGTACCAGCAGCAATCCATCACCCATTACCACCCATACTATTAACCCTAAATACCTCAAGATCTTGACCATCAATACCCAGAGTCTAAGAAAGAAATTATCCCACTTCCACGCTTGGCTATCCCATACCCAGCCTGACATAGCAGCTGTGTCTGAGACATGGCTAAAACCCAACATTTCAGACTCTGAAATACTACCCCCTAGACAAGACCACCTAAAAAAGAAGGGTGGAGGAGTAGCCTTAATCTACTCTAGCCTACTCTAGCTTACTCTACATCACTTCCTACCAAAATCCTATTCCACAATTCAACAACTCTGAACTAGTCATTAGAAATCTCAAACTAAATAACCAGAAAAGCATTTGTGTTATAGCCCTCTATATCCCCCCCAGAAACAACATTAACGCACTTGAAGAAATTCTTCTATGGGCCTCATATAATATCAAGCTTGAGACATACATCCTAGGAGATGTGAACATTGACTGGAATAAAATTACTGCCAATAACCCCACCATTTCAATCAATCTATGTAATTTCACTCAACTCATAAATTCTATAACCAGACCTAATAAAAATAACCCCCCATGCTCCATACTGGACTGGATTCTTGTCTCCCACCCAAACAAAATCTCCCACACTGGCACCTTACCAGACTCTATCAGTGATCACTTACCAGCCTTCATCCATAGAGCAACCCCCACCAATATATCCATACTCGGAATCTCAACAACTTTCACCCTACAACTTTTTCCAATTCTCTCAAACTGATAAATTGGGACACTCTAAAAACTCTACCTCTGGACAGTGCTGTCAAATTCTTCAACTCAACCTTCTTAGACACTCTAAACTTCCAAGCCCCTCCAAGAATAAAACGTATAAAAAACAATTCCACCCCTTGGCTTAGTAAATATACCAAAACACTCATGTAACAAAGGGACAAGACCTGGAAACTCTACCATCATAATAGGCATCCTGACACCATTCTTAAATATAAACAACTCCGCAACTTAGCCAAAAAATGTATCATACAAGACAAAAAAGCATACTATATCAAAGTCCAGTCTAACCACTCCTCTAACCCCAAACAGTTCTGGAACTCCATCAACTCACTTCTCAACTCAGGCAACAAAAACAAGCCTTGCCCTGACACTACTAAATCTGACCCAGAAATAGCTACTTTGTTCAACTCCTTCTTTACTAACTCTATAGCAGAACTCACTAAACAACAAACAACACCTCCCCCCAAATCAAACCCTCTGCCCAACCTTCGACCCCAAACTCACCTCCCATATTCCACCTCAAAGCCATCCCCACCTCATATATAAAAAAACTTCTCTCTAAGCTTAAGCCTTGCTCCAATGCCCCTGACAATATCCCCTCACTCTTTTTAAGAATTGCAGCAGACAGCATCGCCATCCCCATTAGCATACTCATCAACAGATCCATACAAGAATCATATGTCCCCAAACTGTGGCATGCAGCCTTTATCCTACCCCTCCATAAAGGAGGCAAAAATAATAACATCTCCAACTTCTGACCCATAGCGATTCTCTCTCCTTTTTCAAAAATTCTTGAGAAATGCATCCACCTCCAGCTCATGCCATTCATTACACATAACCAACTCCTCACCCCAACACTACATGGGTTCCATCCTGGCCATAGCACAATAACAGCTCTTCTCTCTTTTCCTAGACATCATCAACCATGCCCATGACTCCGGAAAACTTATATCCACAGTCCTCCTTGACCTCTCCAAGGCTTTCGACACAGTCTCCCATACCCACCTTCTTCACCATCTTTACAATCTTAACCTCTCTCAAAATACCATTACCTGGTTCAGCAGCTACCGCTCTGACAGATCTCAGGCAGTAAAATGGAAGACTAGCACCTCAGCCTTCCTTCCCACCCCAACCGGGGTACCCCATGGATCCATTCTTGGCGCTATGCTCTTCAATATCTTCATTAATGATTTCCATGCAGCCATTCCTAACACTAAGATAGTACAATATGCAGATGACGCAACTTTAGTTTGCTTTGCATCAAACCTTCCTGAGCTCGAAACAAAAACTCAAACTGCCTACTCAACTACTGAGAACTGGATGCTCCAAAATTACCTCTCTCTGAATGCCAACAAATCAAAGATCCTTCTATTCTCACCCTCAAATCTATCCGCCTAGACAAAACCTCTTTCAAGATTACAAGCCTTGCCACCTCCACTATAGAAGTTGTTCTTTTTGCTAAACGTCTTGGAGTTACTATTGACGAACACCTAAAATTCGATACCCATATTCAGCTAAATATAAAGAAAACCCATCAGAAAATTGTCATGCTGTACAAAAACTCCCACTTCCTCTCCACCTCATCAAGACAGACCCTCGCCACTACCTTCTTACTACCTTCACTAATGTATGGCGCTCACCTACTAACCGGGTTTATGTTAAATGTTCGAACATCCAAAATGCCTAACATTACATGATCGAGACCAAATGTTCGACATTTGGATGTTCGAACATCAAATAAAAAAAAAGTAAAAAAAGAAAAAAACACTTTAACACCCTCCCTTACTGAAATACCAACTCAGAGACTGCACTTCAGTGCAGAAAAGGGAAATTCTCCCTATCTGCACTGTACGGCGCCATTGAAAGTCTATCTTTGAACATTCAAAATTTCGAACGTTTGGTCTCGACCATGTAACGTTTGAAATTTTGAGCATTTGAAGATTTGTCAGGTACCCTACTAACCAACCTATCTTCCTCCATCTCTTCTAAACTAGAATCCTGTTACAATAAAATCTCAAAGTTCGCCACCACTTCCAAATACTCCACTCACCACTCTAAACCTCTCCACCAGCTGCACTGGCTAGAACTCCCAAACTACCTTGACTACCTCCAACTCATCACCACTCACAAGCTTATTTTCAAACCAGCTATATGCCCAGCACTAACAAACATCTTAACATTATACACACCAAACAGAACTCTTAAGATCTACCCACCAAAATCTAATCTCTGTTTATAAACCAAACTGTCCCGCTGGTCAGCTTCTCCTACCCTTTTCCGTCGCCAAAAAATGGAATTCCCTCCCTCCATCTCTAAGAATTTCTGAGAACTCTGAACACTTCAAACCCAGCTGCATTCTTACCTCTCCCAAAAATGGAAATGCAATTGCACTCCACCTACCTAACCTGCTTAATACATAAATACTTTATAACACACAAAGTTTGTTCTTCCTTACACACTACTGATTAACCCTATCTACTGCCTTCATGCTAATGCTACCTCTGTACCACTCTCACAGGATTTAAACCTCTTTATTAATTTAACTCATGCTAATATTCATGCATAAAGAACTCATCCATGCTAATGTTATTTCTATATCATTCTCAGATGATTTAAACCTCTGCATTAACTTAACCTTGTACTACTGTTCTCAACCACTAAACATGCAAATATGCTTTACATCCTTCTCCAAGCTGCTGTTTAACTTTTGTTTAGTTTTTGCTATTTTGTATGTAAAATTTGCTTAGTTTGTTTCTGTTTTCACTATGTATTGTACTTCATATTATGGAGCTTGTTCTATGTATTATTGGAGCTTTTCTCCCTGGGCCTCCACTGAAAATGGGCTCTTTGAACCCACTGGACCTCCCCGGTCATCAAACTGGAAATAAATAAATAATCTTAAGGGCTATCCTTAACAAACCAGGCTGGGAAAACCATGAGGAAAACTACTAATCAAACAATTGCACAAGTACAGACAACTGAGTATCAGAAAGAGAGAGCGGTAAAAATGGTAAGAAAGACCATCCAACCCTGGAGCAGTATCAACTTTGAAAGAAGCAGTAGCCCTTTGAACTTCAAACAAAGTAATTGGGGCATCAAGAGCCGCCCTAAAAAATGCAGGCATCACAGGTATAGGCCAAGATTCTAAACAAGGAAGTTTACCACCATGCACAGTGGACAAATAAGAATTAACTTCCTGCAGAATACCCTCCCTAGTGGTAACAACATCACCTGAAGAGGGCAACAAACTCTCAAATAAAGGTCTTCTTCCTAAGAGTACATTTACCAACATAAGGGAGGTCCTCACCCCTCCTTTTTAAAGAATGGGCTAAGTTCTAAAGACCTACTCTCATCCTAGCAAGGTTATGCAAATACAACTTACGGAGGTGTTGAAGGGCACTGGCAGGTGCATGATGCTCAGCAGACTGGAAGGCAGCACAAAGGGAGTTAGAAAAACCCTTAAAAAGGGAATTATAAGAGTGGGGAAACCAAGAATAATAGCAAAGAAACTTTTCTTTAAAGGCCAACCATCAAGAAGAAAGAGAATAAAAAGGCAACAGAGTAAAATGATCATGCCATAACTTAGTAATGACCTCTTGCTACGCAGAAATAAAAGTCCAAGGAGCAGTAAAATGAGAAAGACAACCTACCCTTACACAGTACAGAAGAAACTCCAAAAGAAAAGGACAAATTGCAATGATCAGTAAAAGGTATAAAAGGGAAAGAAGAAACCACTTCAAAGGCAGGGCAACAAAAACAGTAATCAATTTGGGTATGAGCAGCCCCATGAAAGTATTTAAAGGCAGGAGGACTACATACAGTAAGAGAGGCCAAACGTAAAATACCTTTAGAACAACAGATACTAGAGCCCTGTCTGACCCTAGAACACCCTGGTCATACACCACAGTTAAAGTCACAAAAAAAAAAAGAATAGGACAGTTAATTAAAAAATAAGGTTGCAAAAGTTGAAATAATAAGCAATGCTCAGACACTGGAATAAAAGCATAAACAGTCACTAGACGTACAAAAGAATGTCTACACAACAAATTCACCACCAAACCCCTACAGGTAAAAGATCAGTAACATCCCTAACAACCACAACATATTTATGATACAGTAGCCTAACACCAGACCTACATCTGTCCCTTAAGACCAAACCATCCCATTCCTCCACAAAGTTTCCCATTGGGAATAACTAACAGAGGAAAGCCTACCACAGACAAACAATATCAGAGTGTATGGCAGAAACCCAGGAAAAGACAGTCAAATGTCGGGGCAATGACACCATACCATTAATATTACAAAATGTCATAGATAAGTAGGCCATCAGTACCAGGATGAGTAACCCCTTCAGAACTCCTGTTAGGATGCTTGTTTCTAAGATGTCTGCACTTAGAAACTGAAGTCCACTGCTGAGACTCATCCATATCAGTACACAAATCAGATTCACAACTAACAGTATCCTTAGAAACAGTACCATCAGCAGTAGAAGTGATATCAGATGAACCAAGTAACTTCCTCTTAGATTCTTACATATCAGCACCAGTAGGGACAACACAAACAACAGGAGAAAGAGGCAGCGTGAGGAAACAGAAGCAACAGAAACAGAACAAGGAGAACTAGAAGGCAAAGAAGCTAGAACAGACCCTTCCAGAGAGGGAACAGAGGTAAGAATAGAAACAGAAGGGGGGCAAGGGACAGAGACAACAGCCTGCACTGGGGAAGACCCCACAGGAGCAGTAGCAGAAACAGAAACATCAGACTCAGTGGAAACAAGTAACACAGAAGGTACAGCCGGAGAAATAGAATCAACATGAGAACAAGAACATAAATGGTTCCACTGTGGACAAGCTCTAGCAAAATGAGCTATGGAATCACAATGAGTGCATTTCTTAGCAGGACAATCAGACACCAAGTGAGAAAAACAACCACAAAAAAAGCAGAACTTAGGCATCCCTGCATACATCACAATGCCTCTCTGACCAGACAACAAACACACACCAGGCAAATGGGAAACACCAGAATCAAGGACATGCAAAGCCACCCATGTCTCACACACCCCATCCCAAACTCCAGCAGCATCAGAATCAAAAGATTTCTTAACAGAGAAACATCAGCACACCAAGAAAGTAAAAACTGCCTAACTTCTGCTTCTGTAACATAAATAGAATGAAAATACAAAATAAGTTTTGCTTATAAGAATCGTCTACTTCAGAAAGCACAAAATCAGACCAAGGCTGCCGATCTTTATGTGCAGCAAAACGATAATCAATAGTAGAAGCAGCTTCCTGCTCTTCAAAATAAACATCAGCAAAAACATCCCTCCCCTAGTGGATTATAGCACACAAAGATAGAACAGACACAGACAAAGGTTTCAATAAATAATGCCAAATAAACCTATGTGAAAGAGGCTGACCTGAAGCAGGCTTAAGATGAACCAAAGGCTTAGAATCAATCATGGACTGCCTCAGAGAGCTAGACTGATTCCCAGAAACAGAAACTACCATTTTTGCTTCAGCAGCAGCATAAGACATTGGAAAAGATCCTAATACATCACCAGGGCAAGAGTTGTAGTCTAATAAAACTGTTGAGATGAAAAAAGGATAAAATAAGCTTTAATCAGTAAACTTTGAACAAATAAAAAACAAACAGACCTAAGTATGATAAGCACTTTCGACGGAACTTGTCTTCATCAGATCTAGGTGTACAAAGGTTCCTATTGGTTAAAATAATAATGAATAACCAATCACTTTGCTGCTAATTAATTTGTTCAAAGTTTATTGATTAAAGCTTATTTTATCCTTTTTTCGTCTCAACAGTTTTATTAGCCTACAGCTCTTGTCGTGGTGATGTATTCAGGAGTTTTTCCAATCTGAATTACTTCGACCTGAATTGCCTTTAGCGTGAGTTGGATTATCTTTTTGTGCAGCATAAGACATGGCCTGAGAAACAACTGCAGAAATGACAGAAGATACAGCAGAAGTAACCGGTAGAGATATAGGGGAAGCCAAAACAACAGAAACAGAAACAGCAGAAGCCAAAGAACCATCCTGAAGCTCCATTTCATTATCCCAATCAAGCAAAGACAAATTACCGGAGTCAAGCAACATAGCTGAAGCCTGTGAAGAAGTCTGAGACACAGATAAAGTTAAATGAAAAGAAGACTGTGAATCGGTAATAGACAGCAAAGTAAAAGAAACAACAGCTTCTGGTATTTAAGCGCTGCATTTGAGTGCGTTTCTGCTTGTTTGCGGATTGCACAGCACTGTGCACTGCCATGCAAATGTGCACTATAGCCTGATAATTTCAACAATGTTTCTCTTAGATACAGCTGTAGTACATTAGTGTAGTCTTCATCCTTAGTACATTTTTGGTCTAAGAAGTATTGCTAGTGAGCTGTGACCTATAAAACCACCAGCCAAAAATCACATCAGAAATTCCCATCTACAGTGCACTTCCTAGATCATTCCTGAAAGCACCCCGTTTGTGATAACAGTTCTTCAAACCTAGCATTATGGACAGTTGGACTACCCTTGTTTCTCCTGCCAGCCTTGTTGACTTGGGGCTCCTGAGACTGTGTAGCAACTGGCTCATGTACACTGACAATTCTCTATTAATAACTCACTCTAACACAGAGTGTGAGAGATGTACCTACACCAAGAATCTTGTATCCCTGCTCTCTAGCACTTGAAACAGTAATACTGAAGTGATTGTCAATTCACTCACCACTATTCATGCACATAGTACCACTACTCATACACACAGTACGCATCCAACACATAAATCAACGTACACAGAGATTCTCTCAAAAAAATTACCAAAACACCTGAGACCTCCTAAACACAAGACTCTTACAACTAACACAGTTCCTACAGCACCCAAGACACATAGCAACACCGGTGTCTCACCTACCAAGCCCTCAAGGTATAACACACAACAAACATTGTCATTGTAGACTCCATAGTGAGACACATGGATATGTCACTCACTAGGTTAGATAAGGAGAAAGTCATGGTCAGCTACCTGTTTGGTGCCAGGTTTCATCAGATTACACATGTACTCAGGCCACCCGGTAACAAGTACCATTATGACTCTGTCATAGCTCATGTTGGAGTGATCGACCTGAGATGTACCTCACTGGACTATATGAAGAGAGACATGATTGAGCTCTCACAGTATGTGTCCCAAGCAGGTATGCCCCTAGCCTTGAGCAGCATATTACTCCCAACTAGAATGATGCCACAGTATAAACAAAAAATGTCTGTGGAGTCACAGAAACCTGGTTCAGCTTATCACACCATTACTGCTGTAAACCCTTACCACATCATTACTGCTGTAAACCCTTACCACACCATTACTGCTCTAAAACCTTACCACAGCATTACTGCTGTAAACCCTTACCACACCATTACTGCTGTAAACCCTTACCACACCATTACTGCTCTAAACCCTTACCACACCATTACTGCTCTAAACCCTTACCACACCATTACTGCTGTAAACCCTTACCACACCATTACTGCTGTAAACCCTTACCACACCATTACTGCTGTAAACCCTTACCACACCATTACTGCTCTAAACCCTTACCACACCATTACTGCTGTAAACCCTTACCACACCATTACTGCTGTAAACCCTTACCACACCATTACTGCTGTAAACCCTTACCACACCATTACTGCTGTAAACCCTTACCACACCATTACTGCTCTAAACCCTTACCACACCATTACTGCTCTAAATCCACTACTCATATAATCAAATACCCACTTTCATCTCACTGATCTCTATTAGGTTTCCTAACCTTGCAACTACTACTCATATTTCCACTACTTTTACTTTTCCCACTTTATCTCTATTCTATCTTTTTTATTCCGGTTATGTAAATGTAAATATATTTGGTTTGTTAGATCTTCTGTTTAGATATTGTTTGTAAGATTGTCTATACCTACTTATAAATGTACAACATAGTTATTTGTATACTGTACATTGTTTTATCAAATTATGATTTACTGCAGGATGAGCCTGTAATTGATCATTATTTGATCAGTGCTTTACCCCGATAAACAAGTTTAATTAAATATTCTACCCAGATAAACAAATTTAAATAAATAAATTAAGTGGATTCCTGGCATGAGTTGGCACAAATGCTTACTAATGGCACTGGAATAACTCATTTAGGCAAAAAATGCTGGCATCATTACAGTGACCTGTTTTGCCAGTTGAAGACAAAGGATCAGAAGAGGGATCATGGAATGTACTATGAGGATATGTTTCAGAACCATTTAGTACCATTTCATCTGCTACCTTAACTATTCTATATTTACAGTAAATTCTTTGTTTTTCACTAGTACAGCTGATGTAGCTGACCATGCCCGGGCACATTAGAATATTGGACCAGCAGTCTCAGCAGTTCCTCTCCCAGTGGTAGGACATGAATGACATCCATGCCTGTCCATTGTACAACTATGACTGTGTTTGTAGCATGTGTGTGTAATTATTTTTCTTATTCTGTCATCCTTCTGGAGGTACAGTTGTAGAAGAGGAGAATGTGAGGATGCCATCATCTTGGTCAGTGCTGAGTGCTCCTCTGCTACTTGTTCACTAGTGAACTCCAGGTCTGACTGTCAGCAATGGGACAATGGTCTCTCTGGGTCTGCTTCTCAGTAGAGAATGAAGGCTTTCCCAGCTGAATGTAGCCTGGAGAAGTCTCTAATTTTATTGCAGCATCAGTTGTAGAGGCTGGTGCCTGCTAAAGAGTACAGTCAACTGGATGCTCACCTCACCTACATGAAACACCCTTCTGGGATGACTATTAGACCACATTCATTGGATTACCTAGGGAGCAACTGGCCCATATCAACTGGACACTCACCTCACCTACATGAAACACCCTTCTGGGATGACTATTAGGCCACATTCATTGTATTACCTAGGGAGCAACTGGCCCATATCAACTGGACACTCACCTCACCTACATGAAACACCCTTCTGGGATGACTATTAGACCACACTCATTGGATTACCTAGGGAGCAACTGGCCCATAACATCAGAGATGTGGATAATGGATGCCATGCAGCCATTCTTGTACCAGATGAGTGTAATATGCAGCCGGACAGTGCATCATTTCACATGTGAATGAACGTTACTTGGCCAGACTTCCATGCCTTGCTTGTGTCATCTGTCAAGTCAGTTATATATGCTGCTGAATTGCTGATCCAGCCATAGTGAAGTATAGCTCTGTTTAGTTACTGCCGACTGGGCATATAATGCTTCTTTATGAATCACAGTCATTTAAATAATTATTTAGATTCTGCTTTTGACAATACATTTGTCTAATTCCAATCCAAAAGGCCTTCTCTTTGTTATGTGTTAAGTCTAGAACTGAAACTCACACCTATGATCTACCTCCATGATGTGTTTGAATAAGGAAATCAAAACATTTGGTTTATTTCCTTTAAATGGTCAGGTATTCTAAAACATGGCTCTCTCCAACTCCCACTTCCTGCTCCATAACCCTAACTCCCCCTTCCCTTCCCCTCCCACTCCCTCCTCATATTTGAGTTCGAGCACAGACAATGGCCTACTTGAGCTACAAGGTGACTGAGTCCAAGACACTGGTTTTTGGGAGCTTGGGACTAGAATGCCTGTTGTACTCATTAATCTCAGTAGTATTAGCATAAATATATTACAGCTCAAACATTTAAATCTCTCAATGTTGTTATAAACACAGTCAGCTTCTTTTACCAAGCAATGATTCAAATAATTCCTACGCAACTCTACTTCTATAAAAATTATTGGGGCATTTCTAGCACAACTGCTATCTTTATGAAGAAATATCAGTATCACCTGACTGCTTATTATAATATGTTTAGTTTGTTTACTGGCTGAATTATAGTATCAAATAAGTTCCACAGTACTGTGATTCTCAAGCTCACTTTGCTTCATTTTATGACTTATATTTTAACAATTAGTGGCCACTGTGGAGCAGCTGTTAGCATTGCCGCTTCACACTAAGAGGTTCTCCAGTTAGATTCTCGGATGGGGTGCCTTCTGTGCAGAGTCTGCATGTCCTTCCTATGGTTGTGTGGGTTTCCTCCAGGAGCTCCAGTTTCTTCCCACATTCCAAAGACATGCAGGTGGATTGGACACTCTAAATTGGCTGTAGTTATGAGTGAGCGGTATAGATGAAATACTGCATCAGGGATAGGCACCCAGTAGTATAAAGCCTGAATCAAGATGATTGTCACTGTTGAAGTGACACCCTAACCCCCTGTGCAAAAATGTGTTGAGGATGAATGGATGGATTCTAATGAATTTTGATGATTTCAAAATCAAAAGCTCCATTCTTTAATAACACAGTCCAACATGGGTTTGTTTTCCTATTTTATAAATCATGCAGCACTTAATTTTCCTTGTTATTTAAATGTTGCATAAAATTTCCTCTGCCTATAGGTCATTGCTTTATATTGCATCCATCCAATGTCGGCTCTCTGTCATATTCTGTCGACTTAACATCTATCATCTTGGGATATACTTTGTAACATGAAATAGGTGGTAGGTAGTTTTCCTTAATAAACTGTTTCTTGGCACTACTTTTCTATATAATTTACTTGTTATAACAATATCATATTTGTGACTTCTAACAGCTAGAAAGGCTAATGATAGCATGGCATGCCAAAATTCAAATGTTAACGGTACATGGCAGTTAATTTATACAGCACTGTTGAATCAAGGATCATGTCCAACCCACCTAAGTAACAAAACGTTTGAAAAATGTGACTTACAAAATATTTATGTTTTGCTTAAATAATATATGATTTAAAATGTGATAACATTCTTTAAAGTTTATAAAAGAACCTGCTCACATGAGTGCAGATGGTGTAGAAATGCATCCTACTGGATACAACTGGACATAATTGTGTTTTTTCGATATTCATATGCAATGTGGCAGCCTAAAATGCTGGTCATTTAGTTACAGGTACATTTAAGCACTTGTACTGATATAAAAGCAACCTACCTCTGGCATAAAGATTGTATGACACTTTATACCTTTCATAAAACCCCATCACTATCCTTTAATTTTTCTCCTAATCTAACAAAACACAGCAGCACCGAATAACGTTCACTGTTCACCATCAAGGTCACTAATCTGTTGTCAATCTGTATTATCACAGTATTTCAGCTCATCTTTAATTTGTTTAGAACCATTTTTGTCCCATTAATATAATTAATGAGCTCTATGAAGATTTTAACATGAACTTAAGTAATTAAATCTAAATAATTCCCATGATGAAAACAACGCTATAACCAGATGTTCAGGCAGCAAAGAACTTGAATACATTCCGAATTGTTTATTAGTTTTCTGTAAAAATTAAGGCCATTTCATCATCACCATTAAACCAAAGTCCCAAATTAAGTTTCGCCATACAGTAAGAATCCCTGACAAATCAGTGTATGGGCATCAAATAAATGCAGTCTTTTTGTTTGAAACAACTTGCAATGTTTTTTGGTGAAATGTTTGCCTGATATATTAACAACATAACTTATTTGTAATATTTTTTGCACATTCCCTGCATGTTCCTTCTCCAGTTTTCCAACAACTCATGTACCACACTGACATTGTCTGCTTTTTTAACAATCCAACAAATTGGCCCATTTGTTCCCCATCAGCAGGGCAAGCGTCAACCAGAAGAGATCATCAGTTAAATACTCATTAGGGGTAGTCTGAAGGTTTTCTCTTTAGCCCTACATTTTTACTGGTGGTGTCTGGCTTGCAGAGCCTGAGGAGTACATTAAATGGACTGAGTGTGCTGGTCATCCTTCACTTCTACAAGGGATGCTGCCAGCAAGTAGCCTTGCTCCTCCATGGGAAATGTTTTTCTCCAGTCTCCACCAGCAAAGTTGCACATTTCCATGTGTTGTCCATGTACCTGCTGAGCTCTCTCCCCTGAAGAAGCAAGTGTGCCATGCCCCTTCACCTGTTTCCATCCCCTCCTGGTTCCTCCCATGCTGTGACTGCTAACCGTACCCCAGTCACATTAGTCATAAAAAAGGCTTAGTCCCACTGTGCCTTAAAGACAGGCTGTCATGGCCTTTTATTGGACATGTTCTTCTGAGCTTCTTGAACATGGGACAATCTCATTAATATTCACAAATAACCCTCAATGCAAGAGATTTGACAATAATCACCCATGTAATTGGTAGAGTGTTCCATATTAGCCCCTTAACACCACTGCTACTTCTGATGTGCCAGTTCTATTCTGGCAAATCTGTAGGGTGTACAGCACTCAGAGTCATGAGATAATATTACCACAGGCAAAGGTTTGAATATGCACAGTAAAACCACAAATGCACAAGATGTTTTGGTGGATCTCATTGTCACAGTTATGCAATCTGCTGTGATCGTATGCATGGACTGAAACATAGCCAACCTCTCTTAACTGTCTCTGTGGAAACTAAAGTACTGGTGCTGCTTTTCCACTACAACATGCATTTTCATCAATAGGAAGAGCAGCCTGTATGTGCCAGAGAGGTACCGGCTGAAAACAACTGGATATATGGCCGACCGTAATTTAGATGAACTATGTAAAATCCTGCTACATATACTCATATTGAAGTAGTCCAGGGAACACCCATCCTTGCAAATCATAGATTATAAGGCAAGCAGTAAGGGACCCTACATTTTATATCCTGGGTGTTTGCAGCTCTGCATGATGTTGTCAGGCTTCTTGTAAAGGTGTTAGAGGTCATAGAAGAATCTTTAAAAATCAAACAAAATATCTCAAGAATGTGATCAATAGCTTTCTGTTTTTTTGTTTATTAAAAAGTTTTTATTGATGTTCCTGAGCGAAAACAAAATTACAGTTCAATTCATTCACATCTATGTGAAACCCCAGCATATATTTTTTAAGTATTTTCATTAATTTATTTCCTCTGATATTGCTCAGGAACATCTCAACAGAGGTCCCTAAACAATGGACCTCTATTACTGACATTAATGATTACATAAATCTTCAATATCATCTATTTTTTTTTGGTTCCTCTTAGGACATCATATCACCATCCCTGCCCCTCAGTGTCCCACATCCCTGCTGGGTCTAACAGCTTGTCTACCACCCTTCTCTCCTCCTTGCACTTGCAATAATAATACTGATGCCAGTTGTGGATCCTAATGGCATCCTGTGGGCTCATCTGTCTCACCTTTTGTCTTGGGGGGTACTTATATTCCTACCTACGTTCCTGCTCTGCCTTGTGCTCTCATTGTTTATGTTCAGGGGTAACTTCCCTCTTTGAACCATGCCTCCCTGAAGGGAGAGTCGGCAATGAATGTCCTCCCAGTAGGGACGGGCATTACCATTGTTCCCCTCCCTTCCACGTCATCAGTCACCCACCCACTAACTGAACTCAGGTAGGCTGGGCTGTAGTCAGGGATTTACCCCTCTACACTATAGTAGTTGATTCCAGTATCATCGATTTGACAATTTTATATAAACATATTTTTTAAAACCTTTACCAAAAACTTAATAATTAACCTGATGAACACATAACACATAAATATTATACAACTAAACCACCTTGCTAACAACAAAGAAGATAAGAATGATATACAGGAGGATATCAGATGAACCCCAATGTTTTTACCACAGTCGTTGGAAGCACATCAATTCTTCATCGTAATGAACACTTTCACACTTTCTAAATGTTTACTATACTAATCTAATCCCTACATTTCAATACTCTTATTCCCTTCAGAAATATATGTCATTTACTCCTTAAATCTAGCTTTATAGGGCAGCCAAGGAAACTTTTTTTGTAAACTGTTTGTCTTTATGATGTAATTTAACCATTAACTCCATCCCATCCACTGAGAAGGTGCCACATCAGTCTTCCATCTTTTATTGTCTTTTCTGTGGACATCATAAGAGGATCTACATAGCAGAAACAGCTATGAGCACTGTTTAAGATATGTCTCACACACTGAGTGCTTGCGACATGCAGGCATTTGGAGGTGCATAAGGTGGAATGTGCAACTTTATTAACCGGCTTTGCCTGGATACTGAAATAGTGGGTCATCCCACTGTGCCCAGTTTTGATGATCTCTGGATGATCCCATTATATGTCACCTTGACCTTCCAATGAGGAAAAGGCCAGGGTCACACACTTCTACACTTCTCTCTTTCCATTTGAGTCCAACCTTCCCCACTCATTCACCTGGTGATACCCCACAGCATCATGACTGAGACTGCTTTCAGCTGGATACATGCTAGATTTGTTGAGCATTGCCAGGTACTTGGCATGTCAAACCATTCTACATGATGCAGTTACCCTGATATGTATTTTCCATGATTATATTAGATTTGTATGTCTACAGCTATCTACTGTGCACCCTGATAGCAGCAGAAATGGTTACAGCCATGTCATATGAAACCTATGCAGTTTGCTTGAGATGATAGCTGTGTGTAAACCACAGTGATCAAAACAGCCAATAGGATCTCAAAGTCTTTTTAAGAAAAGTTTCAGTCTCTCAGTTTATCACCTGGTAAGGACTCAAGTGAAACACAGAATCATATAACATACATGGAAAAGCATGAACCACTAAAAGGAAAGAAATGCTAAATACATAATTGCATAATTAGAATTAAAAATAGTCTTATTCCTAATTCATATCATATGGTTTCAAAGTTTAATACTTTAAAATAAGCAAAATCTCTTTATACTTCAGTAATGTATTAAACATTATCACTCGTCTTAACATTCAGATACATTTGATTCTAAAACTGCAGCTTTTAGAATAGAAATGTCAGAATTACATTTTTCTAGCTACAGGACTTGAATCTAATTCTTAATGTCTTTGATATTTTCTTGTATATTAGACTTTATTTTCCTTTTAGTTTCTCCTAAGTAAATTCATTTGCAAGGGCATACTGGTATAAATCACACTATAAGGATTACAGGAAAATAATCCCAAATTTTAAAAGATTTGTGTTTCATGCTACTGACTTCTATTGTGGTACTGGAACAGACTAAATAATCCCCACACAGGACAATGTCCCACTGGAATTATGAACAGAATAATACACTATCTGGTTGTATGAAAAGACTCTGGACAAGAAAATCCCACAAACTTCTCCCCTAGTGAAATAAAAAATGTGATGTATTACAGGATCTTGGATCTTATGTAATATAGTACTACTCTTAAGAACCTGCTGCTATTTTAAATAATTGTTCAAACAATTGTATTTAGCAACTATATATGGTCATGTGTGTGTGTGTGTGTGTGTGTGTGTGTGTGTGTGTGTGTGTGTGTGTGTGTGTGTGTGTGTGTGTGTGTGTGTATACATTTTTGTATTTTTATGGTTTTGATTGACTCCATATCTGACAAGTAACATAGTAGGATCCTGACTGCATGCTTTTATTTAAGCTTTCGCTCCATCTTGCATCTTAAAAGCTCTATACTAAGCATGTGTATTACTTCACTGGAGGGGCTCAAAAAATCTACACACTGATTACATGACTTATGGGCACATATTTAAGTAAGGTCATGCTCCAGTCTGCATATGAGAATGCAAAAGTCAACCCCAGAACAACACCTTTGATCTGTGAGTGATGAGTATTATGAGATATGAATATATTATATGTAATACAAAGACAAAACCAAACAGCCCCTACAGTCTAATTACTTCTGGTTATGTTATCAAAGGCACAATGTTGTCCTTCCAGGTCATGTTGAGATTTAATGTTAATGAACTACTAACGTTAACAACATCCCAGAAAATTTTCTTTTTCTAATGAAAGTTCTTTGGCTCTGCACATATAGTTCTAACTTCACCATGTACTAATATCCATTAATAACCCTTTTTATTCTCTCTGAGTAACTTAGACAACCTGCGATAATTGGTCTCCTGGACGAGACATCAATCCGGTCCTTGTGGACGTTTGCATCTCAGTAAATTGTAAGCAAAACAACATCTGTAACCAACAAGTTATAAATAAACTCTTGTTCCATTTCTCCAAGATGTTGTTCGACTCCCTCTTAGACCATTCAAAAAAATCCATATTTACCATCCTTCAAATTGTAGCTTACTCTATAAGATCATAACACATTTTTAGATAGTAAGCCACATTCCAGACAATACATTTACCCACATTTCTGCTGGTCTAATCATTACATTTCGATTTTGCTGCAATGCTTTAATACTTCACCATTCAATTTTATTAAATTAAAACAAATAACCTGCCTTTCTTTTTCTATGAGATTCATAAAATGACCTGCAATTGTATGATGAATTAAATTTGTAAAGATGACAGTTTTATCTTTTGTGGATGGAGGAGGAACAACATATTTTTTTTTTATGGAAGATAGAAACTCAAATCATTCTTTATCCTGTAATCAGTAATTACTATCAGAGGAGCATGTAAAAATTTCATGTGACTCACAAGTGGTCAGAGCCTGATTAGTTTTAGTAGCTGCTGGTTCAATAAATTCTGCTTGCATATAAAATAAAACCATAAATGTAATTTTCTAACTAATCAAGAACAACTCTTTAATTTGTATGACTTTTGAAATTTTTTAGAATAAATTTAAATCCCTATTTCAAGGCTGACATTAAGCAGTCAGAAAGGCAATGATCCACCCACGAAATTCCTTATAAAATTCTCCATATTTAAGTTAGGATTTTACATGGTGTCCATAGTCACTCTATTATTTCTAGAATGGTTATATGTGATGTTACAAGACACGTACATGAAACCATTCACTGTGTAGGTCATGTCTTGTCAATACTACCTGAAAGCACATTAGATTAATCTATGTTGTTTGTGTATATGCAGCATGTCGTGGTAAATAAATAAAGATCCATTAGATATTTCTGAGGTGCTAATAAATTGCCATACAGGACATGCCATGCTATTGCTCATTCAGTAATGTGGTCTTACTGCCCTTATCACTGTCCCATTAATATTCTTTCTATAGTGCCTGAAGTCATGCAGATGGATCTGCAGCACCAAAAAACTGGGAGACCACCATACCCAAATGGTATCATAATGTATACTGTGGCCCACTGAACATCTGAGATTTTTCTGTGTAGTGAATAACCTGTATATATGTCTAACCACCCTAAATCAGGTTTCTATCAGACCAAGTACATGATCTACCAACATTCCTGTCAACTTACAAGCTTCATTGTAGGAAACATCTGCAGGTGACTGAGAATTGTGAATTGCCAATATTAACCGTGACTTCAATGGCAATCTGCAGTCTACATGAAAAGAATATATACATATATATTTTTATAGACAGGTGCTATGTTACATACATATATATTTTATAGACAGGTGCTATATTATATACATATATATTTTTATAGACAGGTGCTATGCTATATACATATATATTTTATAGACGTGCTATGCTACATACATGTATATTTTTATAGACAGGTGCTATGTTATATACATATATATTTTTATAGACAGGTGCTATGTTATATACATACATATTTTTATAGATAGGTGCTATGTTACATACATGTATATTTTTATAGACAGGTGCTATGTTACATACATGTATATTTTTATAGACAGGTGTTATGTTACATATATGTATATTTTTATAGACAGGTGTTATGTTACATACACGTATATTTTTATAGACAGGTGTTATGTTACATACATGTATATTTTTATAGACAGGTGTTATGTTACATACATGTATATTTTTATAGACAGGTGCTATGTTACATACATGTATATTTTTATAGACAGGTGCTATGTAAAGTGTTGTGCTAAATAAATACATGTATTTATGCCCATTCTCACCAGCTAGGTATTAATGTGGAATCTGGTCACTGGACAATCTTGTCTTAGATCTCGGTTTTTGCATATATAGGAATCATGTACCCTGCCAGTGTGGTTGCTGACAGACGCAGGACAATAACACCCATTCTATGAGCAGTTTGGCATGTTAGGGAATAGCAAGTCTTCCAGTTAACATAGGTGTCAGCAACTTTATTCGGGGGGGGGGTAATGTGGGCACAGTCAGGATACCAAGTACTTGTGGGATGTGTATCGTACCGCTGAAAAGTTCCATGGCTGCATGTTACTCAGCTGGTTTTCTAGGGAAATGTAGTCCCAGCCTGTGATACATGAAAGTTAGGAATATATCAGTTTTATAGGCTGTTGGGTCACTCCAGCAATGTCTTCAATATGGTTTTGAAAGTCTTAAATGGTTATATACCAAGCAAAAGACAAACTTTTTAAGTAAGGGCAACTTCCCCCATCCCCCCATCCCCAAAGGTTGTCTGGAGTCCTGTGTTGAGCATGCCCCTCACACAGCTTCCAACAGCTCCCTGACCAGACAGTACACTTCAATGGCATCTTGTTAGAGTGCTAGTCCACAGGAAACTCTGAAACTGCCAAACAGTTCACCTCCTTGCTGTAAGATGAGCAGCAAGTGGCCATGCTTCTTTAGACATCAGCACAATTGCTTGGTTATTAACGTATCTAGATCTGAAAGTATTTTCTTTCCTGAACTGAAGATATGAAAAACATTTGCGTGTTCTCTTCCAGTTTTTACTTTTAACTCATAAGGTTACAGCATGACTCTGTAATGTTATGTAGCTGCACTCATGGAGTTGACACTTGGCAAGTTATTGCATACTTCTTTTAGTGAACACAACATTGG
Source organism: Protopterus annectens (assembly GCF_019279795.1). Lineage (NCBI taxonomy): Eukaryota > Metazoa > Chordata > Ceratodontiformes > Protopteridae > Protopterus > Protopterus annectens. The sequence goes on from NC_056744.1 coordinate 133,977,404, forward strand.
CAAGTATTTTTTTTAATCATAGCCATTTTGTAATGTTTGCTGCTAATGCATTGCACTTTAAACTAACAATCAACTAACTCTGAACCAGAAGTTTACACTCCCTCACTGCAGTTTATGATATTAATCTGTAATGTTATTGTGTTTTCCTAGCATTGCAAAAACATGTTGTATTTGCAGAATAAAGGAGCAAATGCAAAGTATATGATTGTATTAGTTTATTTACAAATTGAAAAAGATCAATGTAAAAGAAACACCTTTTATTTTTTATCTAACTGTGAGGTGAATAATATTAACGCATACACTGGAACTTGAGTTTGCCCAGTGAGCAGGACAAAATAATAGCTGTGCACACCTGCTGTTTCCTTTTAAAAATCACTTAATTTGTTATTTTTATTAATCTGTAATAGATAATTAATGGTAGAAACAGCACCAAATAGTGTTTGTAATCAAATATATGAGGTTTTGGAGAGTTAAGGTAAACTCAGTTAGTGTTTCTAATCAAAGTTATTTGGTGAACCAAGATACATTTCTTAATGTTTTAAGTAGTCATTTCTGCAACTAATTTATATTTGATGATCAATTATTTATCTGTATGATGTTTATCTCCATTCTTAGATTGCATGCATCTTAAGATGCCAAACTGTACATCAATTAATCTAGGAGAAAAATATCAGCACTTAACCAAAGTGGAACATTTCTAAAATCAGAAATGAAAGCATGATGTGCATTGGGCAATTCAGAAATGAAAGCATGATGTGCATTGGGCAATTCAGAAATGAAAGCATGATGTGCATTGGGCAATTCAGAAATGAAAGCATGATGTGCATTGGGCAGACATTTGAGTGTTAAACACCCAGAAGATCAGCACTCAGATGGTCATAGGAATGTGGCACAGATCCATTGTGGAGAAGACACTTTAACTGCAGGAAGCAAGGGGACCAACTAGTAGCACAGATCCATTCTGGAGAAGACACTTTAACTGCAGGAAACAAGGGGACCAACTCGTAGCACAGATCCATTGTGGAGACGACACTTTAACTGCAGGAAGCAAGGGTCCAACTAGTAGCACAGATCCATTGTGGAGAAGACACTTTAACTGCAGAAAGCAAGGGTCCAACTAGTAGCACAGATCCATTGTGGAGAAGACACTTTAACTGCAGGAAGCAAGGGGACCAACTAGTAGCACAGATCCATTGTGGAGAAGACACTTTAACTGCAGGAAGCAAGGGTCCAACTAGTAGCACAGATCCATTGTGGAGAAGACACTTTAACTGCAGAAAGCAAGGGTCCAACTAGTAGCACAGATCCATTGTGGAAAAGACACTTTAACTGCAGGAAGCAAGGGGATCAACTAGTAGCACAGATCCATTGTGGAGAAGATACTTTAACTACAGGAAGCAATGGTTCCAACTAGTAGCACAGATCCATTGTCCATTTGCTTCCTGCAGTTAAAGACATTTTAACTGCAGGAAGCAAGGGGACCAACTAGTGGCACAGATCCATTGTGGAGAAGACACTTTAACTGCAGGAAACAAGGAAACCAACTAGTAGCACATGCAAGGGAAAAGCCTACTGACTAAGATTTCATTTTTAAAAATCCCCCATGTGAATGAATATGTAATTCAGTCAAAAACTCCCAGTTACTCCTGAAAACAGTCACTTGTCCCTACCAGTGTTATCTATTAAAAATTAGAGAAAATGCATAAATTAAGTCAAATTGCACAGACGTCTAGCACATATCCTGTCTGGTACAACATACCATAAATGCTATTTAAATCACTTTCTAATTAGATCTCAGCTCTCTCTCATCTCCTGTGGCATAAATTGGCAGAAGTTGCTGCAGCTCACTGTGCCTTTCATGGTAAACACTGCAATAAATTTAACGCTTACCATCAGTCCACACTCTGGTGCTCTCCAAGTTTAACTTTGTCCTCAGTTTCTTTAGGCAGCAAAAATGGAGGGACTGCATCTTCTAATTCACATAGAGCCAACCCCCTCCCTGATCCTCTTCAAATGCAACCCAGATGAATGGATGGGTGACTGCAAATTCACTCTGGGGTGGTGCCCATGGCCATCCTGGATAGAGGAAGCTGGTATTAACTACCATAGACTCTTACCTCTGCAAACCTTACTCACCTAACCACTGACAACTGGGGCAACTCGGGATAAATGTGGCTAGGTTTGTAAGGGCTATAGGGCCATTAGCCTAGTATGAACCTATCAACCTATGAAAACTAAAGCAAACCACCAAGACAAAAATGACATCTTAAAACAGGCAGTCTAGCTCATTCTGTTAAAGCCATGACTACCAGATTAATATGTAAAGTTAAAAATATAAACTGCTGAAGAACTTCATTCTATAGTGTAGGTTTGATTTTGTCATTAGCCATTTGAAATTTATGTGACCATTAACAAGTCCGTCAGACTCAGACTGCTCCTAAGTCATTCTTGGAAAGAAGTGGTGTTACCTTTATTATGAAGAAAGTACAGAAATAAATGGTTTACATGGAATATTTCAAAGGCAAGGGGAGGTGCAATAAATTTGCTGTAAGTAATAATGAGTGAAGTGGAATTTGTTAGTAAGAGTTATTTGGCTGAAAAAAATGAATATGAATAGTTTGGATAGGAATTAATTTCAGGGGATGGTGTTAGGGAAACAGACTGGAGTATTTCAGTAGCAGATGTAAAACAGGTATGTAATAAAGCAAAGGAAGATAGTGTTTCTGTTGAGGATGTAATCACGTACAGTCTTTATGAAAAAATAAATAATATATATTTAGAGTCCTTATGTACAGCAGGGATGGCTTACTCGTAGGATATAGAAAAAGATGTTACAAAACTATTGCATTTATTTTACAGAAAAAAAGGAGACAATATGATTTAAAAATGAGAATCCTAAGATTCTCAAGTTAAGCTACAGAAAGGATTGCATTAGACAAGAGGGAAGGTATATAAGTTGAATAAAGAAAGGGATGACAATACACATTTTTGTTCATTCTGGGAGAGGTTATAAACATATGTTTAAATGAGAAATCTTGTAGAATGATAATATGTGACATACCTAAAGTCCACATATTCAGTAGTATCAGATGTGTCAAATACTGGAGGAACATAGGTTTGGTGTTAGGTTTTTGGGTTTCTTAAGAAGTATATATGAAATACTATTGCAAAACCATTGGTTCTAGTCAGGTAAATAAACTGTTGTAAAACCATTAGTGTTGCCTGAATAGAGAAATATCTCTGAAGAATATGTTAAAGGAGGGATATTCATTATATCCTATTCTGTCTGATTTGTTTATGGCGATAAAGTAGGTTAAGGGTTTATTAAAGGGATGGTGATTGGAATGGAATTCAGGTACTAAAATATCTGTATTTGTGATTATACAGATGATTTTATTAGTAAAGTGATTCTTTTATTCTGTGAATATTTTATCTATTAAAATACAAGATGGTGAATGTGGAGTTAGGTCTTAATCATGAAAAAAGTAAAGAGTTTGGAGGTTAGAAAACAGAGAAACAGAGTAAGAAAGGAAAGAGATATGTTTTAGCATGTGTATCTCTGGAGGGAGTGGGTGAGAAATTTCTTTGATTTATAAAGCATTTCAAGTTTTCTCTCTGTTTTTTTCATGAATTTTGAATATGTAGGTTAAACTTAAGTTGGTTGTCAATTATTATGCCTAGTAGGTTGGTATGGGAAGTGACAATCTTTTTCCATTCAAGCACATGGCCCTGATATTCACGGT